>NC_140583.1:954720882-954983709 GCF_964204655.1 Triturus cristatus
TCTATATGTACTAATTGGATTCTGACCCATAATTAACTCCACTTTTGTCTAAGGTACATCTGCCCCAAGGCCTTCAGTTCTTCCTATGTTTTCCCTTAACAAGGAGAATCTGGATTTCAATAACAAGCACCCTTGAGTTGGGTGTTCAGAGCGTAGTGGGCTGGAATATAACAGTTCCTGGCCCCCTTCAAGGACTGTGGGTCTAAGAGATAGAGCACAATGATTCACACAATTAAGAGAATCATGCAATATGTTCCATGGCTACCACTGTCTCCTGTAGGCCTTGCATACTCCAGAATGCCCACACCCTAAGTCTGGAGTACATGTATGAGTGTTTATGCAGCAGTCACAAGTCCCCAAGTTAGCAATAGAGAAGTTTGGTGAATTTCTTGTTTACAATATGTGAAGCTATTTCTGCATGCTAAATGTATGTTTATGCATGTGGAAAACAATTGTGTGGTATTTTATTCCCATTTCTACAATGGAAACAGATTTACTCCTACCCTCCTTGACAGAATTAAGGGCCTCCTTTAGAATTTGGTGGACAGTGTACTGTGGTGGAGTACCCTGTCCATCTCCTCTGTTTTTAGTGGTGGACCGTCATGTTTCTGATAGCGGTGTCTCTGTTGGCTCTACCAGTAGAAACTTTACAACGACGGCAGGAAGTTCTTGGGACTGTCGGTGCAAGTACCTCATACCGTCTGCCGCAAAAGGTCTGATGTACTTTTTTTCTATTTTGAACTGCCAGGAAACGTTTGCCATTCTTAAACAGAAAAAAGCAAGCATTTGCAATGCAATAGGTCTTGCATTTTTTGCGAGGGTTTCATCTATTGGCATTATAAATGGCAATGACTTGTATTTATTTGATGGTTTTTAAAACAGATAAATTATAGGCATTGTTATTTACAATGCCAATAGCTTAAGTTGTTGCAAATGCGAGACCTATTAAGCAACGTGTAACTGGATCTGCAGCATGCAGCTAAAGTCCCCAAAAAATCAGAAAGCGCGGCGTGCATCGCGCTGGTAAAAAATAATTACAAAACTCAGTTGCGCTCGCACATAACAAAGGTGCAGTTGCAGAGAAAGCGGGCACCTGTGTTAATGTGAAAGCAGGTGCCCACGCTGTTAATCTTAAAGTGGGAGCTGTGCTGAAATCTAAAAGACACACAATTGATGTGCGGAATGCAGAACAAATCAAAACATTTACCCCCAGTCAAGAGATCTGGATTAAATCCATTATTCTGTTGCTCACCATGCCACCCCTGTTTAAACCTGGCCATATGCAAATCAGTTTTGACCCTGTGCTTCATGGGAAAAGTCCAGCCCGAACTGCCAAGTTCTCTTGAGGCACCGGGTCAAGACTGATTTGCATATGGCTGGGTCTGAACTGGGGTGGCGAAGTGAGCTACAGAACGATGATGGTTTCAACCCAGATCTGTGACAGAGAGTGAGTGTCTGAAAAGTTTCAGTGCTCCGTCCATCATCTCCTTGTGTTTGCTTTGTTCATCCTAAGTTGGCAGGGTATACCCAGACATGGGTCCCTTGCTCACTTTGCCACTGGATTCAGGCTAGCCTGGCTGAAGAGGGGTGTTACCTCGAAACCGGTCCCAGGATGCTTGTTTCTGCTCCAGTGAAGACCTGGCTTTGCATTTCTGGCTGGACTGTTCCCTTGAGGCACAGGGTCAAGACTGATTTGCATATGGCTGGGTCTGAACTGGGGTGGCGAAGTGAGCTAAAGTACGATGATGGCTTCAACCCAGATCTGTGACTGGGGGTGAGTGTCTGAAATGTTTCAGTGCTCCGTTCATCATCTCCTGGTGTTTGCTTTGTTTGCCCCAAGTTGGCAGGGTATACCCAGACGTGGGTCCCTTGCTCACTTTGCCACTGGATTCAAGCTAGCCTGGCTGATGAGGTGTGTTACCCCGAAACCGGTCCCAGGATGCTTGTTTTCGTTCCAGTGAAGACCTGGCTTAGCAGTTTGGGCTGGACTGTTCCCTTGAGGCACAGAGTCAAGACTGATTTGCATATGGCTGGGTCTGAACTAGGGTGCCAAAGTGAGCTAAAGAATGATGATGGATTTAACCCAGATCTGTGACTGGGGGTGAGTGTCAGAAAAGATTCAGTGCTCCATCCATCATCTCCTTGTATTTGCTTTGTTCGCCCTAATTTGGCAGGGTATGCCCATACGTGGGTCCCTTGCTCACTTTGCCACAAGATTCAAGCTAGCCTGGCTGATGGGGGTGTTACCCCGAAACCGGTCCCAGGATGCTTGTTTACGGTCCAGTGAAGACCTGGCTTGGCAGTTTGGACTGGACTATTGTCTTGAGGCACAGGGTCAAGACTGATTTTCCTATGGCTGGGTCTGAACTGGGGTGGCAAAGTGAGTTAAAGAACGATGATGGATTTAACCCAGATCTGTGACTGGGGGTGAGTTTCTGAAAGGTTTCAGCACTCCGTCCATCATCTCCTTGCGTTTGCTTTGTGCTGAAATCTAAATCACGGCGCCCGAGGACGGAACAAAGATGAGGGGCTACGAACCGCGGGCAGCATTATTGAGTTTGTGTTAATTAATTTTGGCAGCCACGTATAACAAAAGAAATAAGCGGCTGCCATTCTCGAACATGAAGGTGGCATGCGCAAATCTTAAAAGCCGTTGCATGTCATGTCTGCACTAGGAAAAAATAATTAAAGAAAATAGTGCTCAAAGACTGAATAAACATACTGTGTAACCACACAAGTAAAATGTCCAGTCCTCATGGGAGGTTACAAATGCAGACAAGGCGTTACTAAGGAGGTACTAACAAGCCTGTTAACAAATCAGAAGCAACCATTTAACAAGCATTGGCATAGCCAATAGGTCTCACCTTTGGGAACTTATAAAGTGTTTAGCCATGCAACAGTGGGTGTTGTTGCACTAAGGATATTGTGCTGCATAACTAAATACTTATAAGGTCCAAAAAGCGAGACCTATTGGCTATGCCAATGCTTGTTTTTCTTCAAATCATTTGTTTGTTTTTGCAGGCACACAAGTAGATCTTAATAAATACCTGTTTGTATTACATGGTTCATGCAATCAGATACGCTGCCAAGCTATAAACACGATGTTACTTGTGTAATGCGCGTGGTTGAGCCAGACAAAAGGCAGATGTGAACATTGCTGTTTGTATACCATGCTTAGTGCAGTCAGACGCACAGGTAGGCTGTAAACAGTGTACTCCTTTCATCACGTATCTACTGTTGCTAGACACAGGCAGACAATGGACATTGTACTGTTCCTTTCAGCCGTGTCTCAGAAGACCAGGGCAGTGACAGAAATGTCATAGCAAATGTAAAGCAGAACGCGGTGTGCATGGACGAGGGCTGCTAGATAAGCATACCTACCCATGCACGTGCAGCAGCTAATCGTGGCCTTCAAGCGCACACCTAGCCTCAGACATGTACCTCTTGTGACCTACGAATACAGTCAATAGAAAGAAATGCACAAAATATTCTGGTTGCTAATGTTTGATAAGACATAGCTTTTAGCAGACTTCAACCAGCAGTTGAGGCGAACGGGGGAAACATGAGAGTTATATCTTTTTTTTTTTTTTTTTTTAAAACCTTTATTGACATTTCAATCAATTACATATATGGGCCTACAACCCCCGGGGCCGGCCGCTAAACAATCAGAATAACAGAAAGCAGGTCTATCACAGTCAGTACCTCGGGGAGCAAAATCTCGACACGAGCATACTCTCAGTCTCTGAACAGCCCAAGTAGGAGACCAGGATAATAAAGGTTTACATTTTATAATAGAAAAGGATGGAAGGATCAGGTGCCAAACAGTTTCCCAGCAGCGAAAAATGGCAGGCAGAACGATGAACGTAAACAATACACAGCAGTCTATCTAAGCAATGGCGCTGAAACAGGAAGTTCAGGATGTGGAGGAATAACACGGCCATTTGCGCCTGCAACCCCCTGCCCCAAGACCCAGGAAACTCCACGGAAATTATGGCACTCCGGAAACAGCAGCGATTAACAACAAAGGAGTACTACCATGCTGACCCCAGAAAAAGACAAAGAAGAATAAGAGAAGAAAAGGAGGCCATAGAAAAAGGAGGTGAAAGACTAAAGGATCCCCCCCCCCAACCCCCCACCCTGCACCTCTGCAGATGAGTACGGCCCCCCCCCCAGCAGTGTGCCTGTCGCCCCGGAACCAGACCCGAAATATAGAAGAAACAGAGAAAAGAAGTGGGAAAGGAGCCCCCACCAGACGGGGGGGTAGAGAGAGTATTAATAAACTGGAGGAGGGCCTGCAAAACACGGCCCCGGTTCCTCCCTCCCGCACCACACGGTTTCCCATAAAGCATACGATAAAGAACACAAAATCGACCCTGTCAAAGAGGAGTAAGGAGCATTACGCACTTGGTACACTAACAGTTATGCCGTGAGAGCACACAACTCCCGAGCCCGCCCGCCTAGTAGGTGACCACCTCGGAAGGGTCAGCATCATCCTTGGCCACTCTTTGCAAACCCACCCATGCATACCCCTCGTCCCAGTGCCATGTCCAATGTTACCAGGAAGAGAAGTGTCCAATAAAACTCAGGAAGCGACAAACACAGGTAGGGTAGAGGGCTCTGAAGATCGACACAGTCAGCTCTAGGGAGGATCGTCTTTCCCGATGCCGAGCCAGGATTTACACTGCACACCAGGCCCAGGAAGGCGGAATCAGCCAGGGCGGGCGACCGTTGCTTGGACGTTGCCTGGGTCGTCGGAGACCGCGCACGGGACAAGGCCACCACCCCCCACTCAGGTCCGAAACCTCCGGAACAGACCAAATCCACAGCCAGCTGATCGCACGTTAATATACTGTCCGGAGAGTCCAGGCGTGCACTATTCACAGGGGCGACCACGACACTGTCCCCCCGTGCGCGGCGTGAGAAGCCCCAGTGTACCTGGGGATAGGCAGGCGGCAACTGATCCGACGCTGATGTCACTCCATCGAGCTTGCTCCCCAACACCCAGGCTCCGTGAATCAGGGTGGAGTGAAGGGCACCGAGAGCCTCGAGAATATCACCGTACCCCAGTACAGCTCCCGGCGCTCGCTCCGCTACGCTCCTCAGAGTCGCACCCTCCCAATCCTGCTGCAACCCAGTGTACAGGATGGTGGACTCTGGCATACCAAAATGGCCGCTGGGTAGGTCCATCCCAGATCGGGACCGGGGCTCAGACACAAGCGCCTCGGGTTCCATGGCTCTGGTAACTGGGTTCCGAGGGCAGGCAAGCAATGTGTCCGGTGTGTGGTCACGGGCCACAGTCGTCCCCACCACGGACCAGCGCCCGCGAAAATCCGGGAGCAGCCCGCAAGAATCGGGACAAGTTACGGGCGGCGTCCGGGCAGCTCACCGGCGAGGGCTGAAGCAATCACCGGAGAGTCCTGGAGTTGCCACCTCAGGCACGCACTCGTTCAGCTACGCTTAGTGGTAGGAGCGACCACGGCGAAGCGCAGTCCGACATTCGCACCACTCCGGCAGTCCGACCCCACCCAGTCACCAAAGGCCGTTGTTGTTGCACTGCCGCCCGGCCACGGCGTTCACTCGAGGTCCCGGCTCCGGGGCTGCACAGGCCGCAAACTTCAGACGGACATTTCTCCGGCGGTACCGCTGCCAGAAACTTCGGGGTCACACGGCCGGTTGCCGCTCGCGTTCACCAACACGGGTAGATAGCGCAGGCTAAGGATCTCGTGCAGGATATCTGTGCGGGGTGCGGAGGTTCACGGAGCCGGGAGCCTACGCTGCCGTCCCGGTCGCCATCTTGGCTCCTCCCCTCAGTTATATCTTTTTTAACTCCGACAGGAGACATTAACTGTGGAACCAACTGAAAAGATCTGAGTAATAAAAAAGGTCCGCTCTTCAAGGGTTGAAAAGGAGTTTATTCAGATCCTAGGCAATACATCCATCACCGGGCAAAACACCAGCAACGGAACTCTAACGGTTCAGGGAGTGCAGAGTAGAACGTTCGCCACGTTCCACGAATGTTCCAATAGTGGGGGTGGGTGGAAGAAACCAACAAGAGCTAGATACAACACATCTTCCCCCCAATACGGTTACAGAACCACAATGAAATTAATACGTAACAAAGTCTTTTTGCCAACTTGGTTTGATGTGCACCCTTCTCGGGCACATTCTTCTCTCAGGAGTGATATCTTGATGGTTATCGTTAAGTCTCACATTACCTTTATTTAGAAATGAGTCTTCGCTTCTATCATGAACTATTCTGTCAACACTCCAATATTGGCCATCGTCCAATTTCACCACATTCTTAAAGACTTTACTTACCACCTTTTTCCCTGAGAATTTAGAACAACCAGACCTTACAAAACTTGGTAGTTTTACACTTACCACATCACCTACTTCAAATACTCTAGCAGGTCTCTGTATCCTTTCATTGTATCTATCAACATATTTCTTTTGATTGATTTGTATTTTCTTCATTATCATACCTCTATCCACCTCCTCTTCTCTTCCCCCATTAAGCCACAATGGGCTTAGCTTGGTCCCTGGCTCTCTACCTTTAAGAGACGTGAACGGTGACACACCAGTGACTGAATGTGGGGTGCCAAGGTAGGACCAAACCATGTCCTCCAATGCTTCCCTTACATTACTGCTGTTTTTTACATTGAGTTGAATACAATCCTTAATCATGCGATTTATGCGCTCTACCAGCCCATTTGCTCTAGGGCAGTACAACGGCGCAAGCTGATGTTTAACTGAAAACTTGTGCAGAAACTCTTTCATGGATGCAGAGGTAAATTGAACCCCATTATCTGTTACCAAAATCTGTGGTACTCCTTCGGTACGAAATACACTTTGGAGGAAATCTTTTACACATTCAGTAGTGATGTTTTCAACTATCTTAACAATTATCCATTTAGAATGGTAGTCCACTAGCGTGATGATGAATCTACCTCCTAATCCTTTCACATCTAGTGGGCCCACAATGTCCATGGCTAATTTTACCCACGGAGCGGTAGGAACATCCACCGCAATGATTTTACCCTTGCTCACCACTTTACTCTTGTCACTCATTGCGCATGGTATGCACTCTCTTACTTCCCTCTCCACCATGCTGTCCATTTTCGGCCACCAATAATGTAGTCGAATCTTACTTTTGGTCTTGCTGCAACCTAAATGACCCTCATGTGCCAAGTGTAATACTTTCTCTCTCAGGGCCTCTGGAGGTACCAGTTTGTTTCCTCGATATATGTTAATACCTTGTATATGCAACTCATTTCTTACTTCCCAAAACACTTCCTCTCCTTTTTCCAACATTTTTTGACTGCATGGCCATCCTTCTTGGATAAGTTTCTTTACTCTTGGGAACAACTCATCCTTAGATATGGCTTCTTCCCATTCAACCTCCTCTAAACCATCAGAGATTGCAGAAACCACTATTTCATCCCCAAGTTCCTCCTCACTTTCCTGATTTTCAAGTGGTAGCCTTGATAAGCAATCAGCTGCTTGATTCTTCTCCCCCGGTATGTACACCATTTCAAAATTGTATCCTTGGAGGCCAAGGAACCATTTAGAGATCCTAGGAGTAGTACCACCCAGATTTTTTGATGAAAATATACTTACTAGGGGCTTGTGATCCGTCCTTACCCTAAATGGTATACCCCACACAAATGTTCTGAAATGCAATATGGCCCAATAGCATGCCAATGCCTCCCTTTCGATTACTGAGTAGCGTGATTCAGCAGCAGTCAAGGCTCTTGATGCAAACGCCACTATCTTTTCTGCACTATCAGTTACTTGACTGAGAGTAGCTCCAACCCCTTTCAAACTCGCATCAGTAGTAATGCTGGTGCGTTTACTTGTGTCAAAACAACCAAGGAATGGTGCTTCAGATATCCTATTCTTAATTATTTTGAAGGCCTCATTACATTTACCATCCCACTCAAATTTTGTACCTTTCTTAAGTAGGCATCTCAGAGGGTACGTCGTGTCAGCAAAGTTTTTTATAAACTTTGAATAATATTCTGAGAGCCCCAAGAAGGACTTGATCTCCTCCTTGTTCGTAGGACATGGTGCTAATTTAATGGCATCTACTAGATTGGTTTTAGGCTTGATTCCCTCTTGTGAAATGACATGTCCTAAATATGTGACTGACCTGACACCAATCTGGCATTTATCCTTCTTCAAGGTAAGACCTGCTTCCTTCAATCTACTTAGTACCAACCGCAACTTCCCATTGTGTTCCGTTTCATTCTTCCCATACACAAGCAGGTCATCTTGGAAACACAAAACTTGCTCCAACCCCTCCAAGATATTCTGCATTGCCCTTTGGAAAACTGCCGCTGTTGAGGCTAAACCAAATGGCATCCTACAGAATTGGAATGCCCCAAACGGCGTTATGAACGTTGTAAGTGCCTTACTCTCAGGGTGAAGTCTTACTTGGTGGTAAGCTGACGATAGGTCAATTACTGAAAAGGTTTCAGCTCCACAGATCTGGTTTAACATATCATTTATATTCGGCAATGGGTGCCTATCAATCCATATGTTTTTGTTCAACTCTCTTAAATCAATGCATAGCCTAATGCTATTAGTATTCCCTTTGGCTGTGATAACTATGGGTGCAACCCACTCTGCACATTCCACTGGCTCTATGACCCCCTGCCTAAGAAGTCTGTCAAGTTCAATTCTCAATGGTTCTTTCATCATGATAGGAATATTCCTGCATTTATGGGCCACTGGTTTAGCTTCTGCCTTCAGTTTTATTTTATGTTGGTAGTCCTTCATGCACCCCAGTTGATCATTGAAAATTTCTGGGAACTCCTCACAAATCTCTACTCCACACACACCTCTTTCCACCAACATAACTGGTGTATCAGCACTGGGATCCAACTTTATTCCAAGATCTCTCTGATGACCCCACCCGAGCAGGTTGGCTCCTTTCCTTGCAATATACACTTTTCCTACTGTACTCCTGTTCTTGAAAGTTATTTTCATAATGGCTACCCCATCTAAAGGAATAGGATCCTTATTATACCCCACTGGTATTACATCAGGAGTGTGCACTTTAATTTCTTCCTCTTTAAATTTTTTTTTGAATGTCTCACTGTTCATGAACGTGAATGGTGAACATGAATCTGCAAACATCTCCACTCTTTCTCCATCTAACCCTATTTCACACTTGGGTAGTTCGATGTGATTCACACTGCTTCCTTCCCCAGCCCTCACTTGTAATACAAAGTTCCTTCTGTATCCTTCTCCATACTCCACGCTGTTCACCATTCTACTTGACATATCTTTGCACGCCCTAGCAAAATGGCCCTTGCGATTACAATTTCTGCACGTAGCTGTTCTAGCCAAACAATTCATACTATTAGCCAAATGCCCACTACTCCCACATCTGAAGCATTTCATCCTGTTCTCACTGTATGTCCTCTCTTTATTAACTACTTCCTTCCCTTCTTTCTTCTTCATATTTCTTATAGCACACACCTCTCTGAGTTCCTCACCTACTTCGTTCACACTGTTATCTCCCGTGGAGTTCATCTCCTTCATACATTCCACTGTATGCTCCACACTCTTGGCAATATCTATAGCCATCTTCAGATCAGGATTGCCTACAAGTAGTTTTCCCTGAATCTTCTTGTTATTGGTACAGCGTACCAGTTGGTCACGTATTAAAGATTCTGTAAGATCGCTGAATTCGCATGTGTTCGCAAGCCCTCTTAAACTAGCAATGTAGTTCCCTACCTTCTCATTCTTCCCTTGAACCCTTCCATAGAATTTATGCCTTTCAAGAACCACATTAATTTTGTCCGCAAATTGAAGCTCTAGTTTTCTCATGCTACACTCATAAACATCTTCCCTTTCTTCATCATCTTCCTCAACCTCCACCTCTGGTAAGGTATCAAAAATCTTCCTTCCCTCTGCCCCTAAATTATGAAGCAGAATATGCTGTTTCCTTATCGCTGAAAATCCACTTGCCCCTATAGCTATGAGATAGGATTCGAAGCTCTTCTTCCATTCTTTCCACGTTACTAAAGGTTCACCTGCTTCTGATAAAAATGGTGTAGGTTGTAACATACTTGCCGCCGCCATGTTGTTCACCTCACACACTATCCCAGAATACCTCACGTATACTCCTCCACCCCTCACACACAATGACTTCACTTCAAGTGTATTATAATAGTTTCAAGTTCTCCTGTTCCTTCTCAAAATTACGAGGGTGTCCTTACAGTCTGATGATAAGTCTCACATAAATCTTCCCAGTCAGGTACTCCCAGCCGCCTGCTATGAAGTTTCCCAAGCTTACTGGTGTCCTTTCCTCGCTCCCGTCAATTAGCTCGTAAAAACAGCCTTACTTCCTTACTCCGTTCGCCGTCTTCCTCGGTATAGCTTATCTTTTCACTGCGCATGTAGGTACTTCCTTTCTCCCCCTGTTTCAAGTACCCACGTATGCTCCGTCTGCTCCGTAGTCACTCTGCGCCGGTCCTTCCTCACTTCTCCTCAGGTTTCACTGACGCGCGATGCCCCGTCAGCTCCGTCGTCACTCAGTGCAGGTCTGCCTCTGCTCCACCTCTCACCGTACCGCGCATGTGCTTGGTAAGACACTATTTCTTCCGCAATATCCGTGTCTTCCACAACTTCCTTCTTCAACACACTGCACACCAAGGAGATCTCCGCAACTTTCTTGACTGAAACCTTACTCCACTTCTCGGAATAAAGTCCTCCCCATGCAAGACTGATAGCGAAGGCAAGTACTTTTCTGCCTATTGTACTTAAAGTTCAATTCTCCTATTTCTTTTACTTTTCTGCTCCGGCCACAAATACGAAGGGAATGTATTGCATCGTCCTCCGCACGATTCTCGTCGCCAATGAAAAGATCTGAGTAATAAAAAAGGTCCGCTCTTCAAGGGTTGAAAAGGAGTTTATTCAGATCCTAGGCAATACATCCATCACCGGGCAAAACACCAGCAACGGAACGCTAACGGTTCAGGGAGTGCAGAGTAGAACGTTCGCCACGTTCCACGAATGTTCCAATAGTGGGGGTGGGTGGAAGAAACCAACAAGAGCTAGATACAACACCAACCATACATTAATAGCAGACTCCAGACTCCACTGCCCCTTTGGAAAGCCAATCACACCAAGCAGTCTTCCCGTCAGCGTGTTTGGAGGCGGGAATCTCAAAGGCTGCTCGTGTGTGCAGAAAGTTCTTCCGTGCCTTTGATCACTGTGCAGCCCTGACAGACATGCCAGCCAGGCACTCTCATCGGATGATGGTAGGGGTCTGGATGTCTCGAGTGACGGCTTCCAAGCTGCGCAGTCTCTGCCATCAATCACTGCTTATTCCAGTACGAAGTAGAAACAGTTTTGTGTCATGACAAAATTAACAAGAAAGTTTGAAAAAGAAAGATTAAAAAGCAACGAATCATCAGGAGACATTCGTATACAAATGCGAATACCTCAAAAAGCCACGGTGTCCGTACAATTCCAGGCATATTACATACAATTTAGTAAAATGTGTTACACATTAAATCAATGATCTCAAAGGAAACGTGCCGTGCCATAGTGCAAACAATGTTTAGCAGTATGTTACAGGTCCCCACAGTCCAATTACAAGACAAATAACGTACCCCTATGTATCTGTTACAGTTCAAACATGTATTGGCAATAATAAAAGACATCTTTCATTTGCAGTCCTCATTAAAACATTAAATAACAAGCGCACGCGCGCCTCACGCTGCAGCGGGAGAGAGAGGCGGAGGGGTGCACCCGCGAGTGGTGTGCGCGCGCTGGAGAGAGCAGTCTGCTGTTTTTCAAAGCACATGCTTGTGCTTATGGCGCGCCACTGCGCACTCCCGCAAGGCATGTGCCGCCACAAGCACGAGTATGTGCTTGGAAAAAGAGCTGCACGACGGCTAAAGGTCTCCTATGCAGTGCATGCACACTGCGTAGGCGAGACCTAACAAGCATTTACAATGCAATGGTCTCGGCATTGGTAAAGTTAGAGCTATTGGCATTGCTCATGACATCATTTTTGTTTATGTTTTTGTTTTTAAAACATTTAAAGAAACGGCATTGTCATGAGCAATGCCAATAGCTCTAACTTTAACAATGCCGAGTAAACAAACACCTTATTCCACAAAACACATTAGGCTGTTTCAAGGAGCTTTGTCCTGGTTTAAAGGGCAAATTAAAAGAAAATTCTTCTAGAAAAAATATAAGCTTAAGTTTACACTTTTTTGCGTAACCCACCGCAAACAAGCATTGGCAAAGCCAATAGGTCTACGTTGGCCTCCAGAACGTTGGTGCTGTCAATGCTCATGTTGAGATGGTCTTTGCAAACTGTATTGTAGGGTAAACTGCTTGGCACCTTAATCAAACACAAATCACAGCCCCCGGCACAGGGAGCTAATTTGTATGCGTGCTCCTTGTGAAAGGGAAAATTATTGTCACTCACAGTGAAGGTGGCTCATCCATCATCCCATGATGTGGTGGGTGAAACAAAAATGTGAATGACACAATAATAGACCAATGGATGAAAACGGTTGACTGGAATACATATAGCCTTAGTAACATTGTAATATCTTTGTTAACACCAGTCATACGGAGCAGTATTCCATGAAAGTGGCCCGATACAGTTGTGCACATTTATAATGCAACAATTGACTGTTGTAGCGGAGGGACGACTCAGACTCCGTGTTTAAAACTCCAACACGGATTGCAGGCGGAGATATGGAACGATACCACTGCGCAGGTAGGAGAACCACAGTCTGCGATGTTGGAAGAGGTAACACCGATAGTGCACCATGACTGCTTTCCAATGGAGCAACCCTTCGTAAGGCAATGAACCACTTCCGGGCTGTAGTTTTCTAGATGACTTCGTTTTACATTTCACGTTAGGATGTTAAAGGGCCTTGAAGTCCCCGCATGCAAGGCCAGGCGTGGGTTAATCGGTCACATGCACGGCTAAACTTGCTAAAGAGAAACACTTGTGATGGCAAACTAGTTGCCAAAGCTTACTTTGCATACATGCCAGTCCTACGAGCTTCAGATGTCCGCTTCTACAATGGGTGAATGAAAAGCCTCGGGTTACGCCCACATCGCCTCTAAAGTTTTCACAAACATCAGAGTGTGCATGCACCGGACATGGTTTGGGGGTATCACAAAGAAGCTATACGAACGACCAGAGCTGTGCGCTAAATAAATGCAGAACTCGGGTCTCTGAGGTCCCTCTTACCCAGTCCAGCTTTTGTATTATTTGAGCTGACCTTTTTTCCCCCCCTATAATAGCAAGGACTACAAGTCCCAGAGTGCAAAGCAAAACCCTGAACTAAGTTTACTACTCGCGCACGGAGCTAGAAAACATGAAATATCTGCAAACACCAGAACATTCACCAAAAGACCACGATATACTCACAGTTCAACAATCCGATGATGAGAAGGCACCGAGCAGCACGACCGGGCCAGGCCTCCGGAAGGCTGCCGTAGCGGGTCAGAACTCTCGGTTAACTCACACCATCAAAATGCAGGAACCCCAGTAAGTTGAGGTGGCCACAATGGCGAGATTTACAGGATGCCGTGAAACACGACGACAGAGAAGGCTGCAAAGCGCAGATCGTCAGATCCGTGTCTGTCCTCCCACTCCGCGTGCACAGAGGCGCTCTTCCCTGGAATCCGAAACAGCTTGTCATAACACTTCTTAACATGTAAACGCCGCCTTATAAATTACCATGCCTCTGTCCTAAATAAGGAACAAATACGAGCTCAGAAATGCCTTCCAAGGGCTTGCGCTGGCCATTTTCGAGCTGCATTTCCCCCTCCAAACTAGAGCATTCTTTCAATAACATAAACCTCTTGGTGGGTGGGGTGGGGGGGGGGAGGGTCTTCTCCGCAAAGCGTTTCTTCCTTCACACGAACACCCACTGCCCCTACAGAGCCACATTCTGGCGTGTTGGTGGCCGTGCCACGCTTGAGCTGACTCAAAACAACCCTCAAGTGAAAGACACGGGCTGTACGTTTTAATTATGGCACCGCGGGCCTCCCGTGTAGGTGTGTGATCGTGTCTTTGAGTTTCATTGGTGCAAACTGCGTTTAAAGCAAACACCCTTTGCAAGGAAAGTGTGGAGTTGAGTCTGCTTGCACTAGCCCTTTCCGTGCCGCATATTTGCACCCAGGAAAGTGCCGCGAGGACACACTTCCTACCCTTTTGTCTGCACTTCTTTGTGGACGGGCCCTGCAGCATGTCAAATTCCCATGCAAAGCAAATTTAGCCCGAGAAAAAAAAAAACCGAACAAATAAGTATGTCTGACCGAAAGCGATCGCTTGATACTCTGCTACACTTTCTCTCGGTTCTTGATGAGTCATTTAAATATATAAATAATAATCCAGTAGTATTGGGAAGTTACAAAGCATACAATTCTGAAGTTTCCACAGAAAGCTTGAAATGTGAGTGTGCGTGAATTTCATTGTAGCCTGCCGATTTCATTCATGCATTAGATTCTTTTGTTCCGGAAAGGAGTGGGGGAGAGGACGAGCACACCACTGCCTTTCTCCGAGGCGAAGCAGAAATGCCTCGGAGAAAGGCAGCGGCGTTTCCGGATTCAGGGGCGTGTTTTGCTTTTCTCTCCTCTTGCCATTGGCTGGAGGAGATAATGAGAAAAGTTGAAAAAAACACGCCCCCGAATCCGAAAAGGACGGGGCCTGTTCGGAGTGACGGACCTCTTCTCCAATGGCTGGCCAGCATTCAAGAGGCCAGCCAATGGAGAACAGGGGAGAAGAGGGGCGGGTTCAAGCCCCTCTACTCCAATCAATCAATCATAGGCATTTGTATAGCGCACTGCTCACCCGGAGGGTCTCAAGGCGCTGGGGGGGGGGGAACGCTACTGCTCGAACAGCCAGGTCTTGAGTTGCTTCCTGAAGGCGAGATGGTCTTGCGTTGTCCGGAGGTGGATGGGGAGGGAGTTCCGTGTCTTGGCTGCCAGGTAGGAAAAGGATCTTCCTCTGGCGGTGGCTCTGCGGATGCGGGGGACGGTGGCGAGAGCGAGGCTGGCGGAGCGGAGCTGGTGGGTGGGCTTGTGGAAGGTCAGGCGGCTGTTGAGGAACTTGGGGCCCAGGTCGTGGAGGGCCTTGTGTGCGTGGGTGAGGAGTCGGAACGTGATTCTTTTGTTGACGGGGAGCCAGTGCAGGTCTCTCAGGTGTCCGGAGATGTGGCTGTGTCGGGGGATGTCCAGGATGAGTCGTGCTGAGGCGTTCTGGATCCGTTGGAGTTTCTTCTGAAGTTTGGCGGCGGTGCCGGCGTAGAGGGCGTTCCCGTAGTCCATCCGACTGGTGACGAGGGCCTGGGTGACCGTCTTCCTGGTCTCGGTGGGGATCCACCGGAAGATCTTTCGAAGCATGCGCAGGGTGTTGAAGCATGAAGATGAGACGGCGTTGACTTGTCTGGTCATCGAGAGGGAGAAGTCCAGGATGAAGCCTAGGTTGCGTGCGTGGTCCGTTGGCTTGGGGGTGGCTCCCAGGGCGGGGGGCCACCAGGAGTCGTCCCAGGCGGAGGGTGATGATCCCAGGATGAGGACCTCCGTCTTGTCTGAGTTCAGTTTCAGGCGGCTGTTCTTCATCCATTCGGCGACGTCTTTCATCCCTTCGTGTAGGCTGGCTCTGGCGGCGTCTGGGTCGCTGGTGAGGGAGAGGATCAGCTGGGTGTCGTCGGCGTAGGTGATGATCTTGAGGTTGTGTTGACGTGCGATGGTTGCGAGGGGGCTCATGTAGACGTTGAAGAGGGTGGGGCTGAGCGATGACCCTTGTGGAACGCCGCAGATGACTTCGGTGGCCGCTGACCGGAACGGGGGGAGGCGGACTCTCTGGGTTCTTCCGGCGAGGAATGAGGTGATCCACTCCAGGGCCTTCTCCTGGATGCCGGTGTTGTTCAGGCGCTGTACCAGGGTGCGGTGGCAGACAGTGTTGAACGCTGCGGAGAGGTCCAGGAGGATGAGAGCCGCAGTTTCCCCGTTGTCCATTAGGGATCTGATGTCGTCTGTGGCTGCGATGAGGGCGGTCTCCGTGCTGTGGTTGGCTCGGAAGCCGGATTGCGAGTGGTCGAGGGATCCGTTGGTCTCGAGGAAGGCGGCTAGCTGTCTGTTGACGGTCTTCTCGATGACTTTGGCAGGAAACGGGAGGAGCGAGATGGGGCGGTAGTTCTTGAGGTCGGAGGGGTCTGCAGTTGGTTTCTTCAGCAGGGCACTGATCTCGGCGTGTTTTCAGCACTCCGGGAAGGTGGCGGTGTTGAAGGAGGCGTTGATGATGTCGCAGAGGTGGGGTGCGATGATGTGGTCGGCCGTGTTGAAGATGTGGTGTGGGCAGGGGTCCGTAGGGGATCCGGAGTGGATGGTGTTCATTGTGCGTGTTGTGTCTTCGGTGCTGACTGGGGTCCAGGTGCGGAGGGTGGCGGTGGAGGGCATCGGTTCGGTGGTGGGGTTCGTGGTTGGTGGACCGAAGCTGTTGTGAATGTTGGCGATCTTGTCGTGGAAGAAGGCTGCGAGGGAGTCGCAGAGGTCTTGCGAGGGATTGATGTCATTGTTTCCGGCGTCCGGGTTGGAGAGCTCTTTGACGATGCTGAAGAGTTCCTTGCTGTTGTGTGTGTTGTTGTCCAGTCGTTCCTTGAAGGCTGTCTTCTTTGTGGTGCGGATCAGTTGGTGGTGTTTGCGGGTGGCGTGTTTGAGGGCCGTCATGTTGTCTGTGGTCTGGTTGGTGCGCCAGGTGTTCTCCAGGGAGCGGCAGTTCTTCTTGGAGGTGATGAGCTCGTCGGTGAACCAGGAGGCTTTCTTGCTTCCGCGTCTGCTGGGGGTGCTTCTTCAGTGGTGCGAGGGCGTCTGCGCAGTTGGTGATCCACTGTGTGAGGTTGTTGGCGGCTTTGTTGGGGTCCGTTGAGCTGGTGGGGGGGTTCTGGCTGAGGAAGGTGGTGAGCTGGTCGCCGGTGATCTTGTTCCAGCTCCTGCGGGGGGCTTGTTGAGGGTGGTGGTGGGTCGTCGTTTTACTGAAGCTGAAGTGGACGCAGCTGTGGTCAGTCCACTGGAGATTGGTGGAGTGGCTGAAGGTGACGTTTTTGCTGGATGAGAAGACTGGGTCAAGTGTGTGGCCGGCGTAGTGGGTGGGGGTGGTTACCAGTTGCTTGAGTCCGAGGTTGGCGAGGTTGTCCAGCAGAGCAGTGGTGTTGCGGTCCTTGTTGTCCTCCAGGTGGAAGTTGAGGTCCCCCAGGAGGATGTAGTCGGTGGAATTGATGGCGTGCGGGCTGACGAAGTCTGTGATGTCTTCGCTGAACTGTGTGCGTGGTCCCGGTGGTCTGTAGACGAGGGTGCCTCTGAGCGTGGTCTTGGGGTCGGTGTGTATCTGGAAGTGGAGGTGTTCGGCGGAGGTGAAGGTGTCATCGGAGTTGGTCGTGATGCGGATGGTGTTCTTGTGGAGGATGGCGATGCCTCCTCCTGTCTGGTTGACGCGGTCCTTCCTGGTGATTTTGTAGCCTTCCGGGACGGCGATGGCGACGTCGGGCGCTGAGGAGGCGTTCATCCAGGTTTCCGTCAGGAAGGCGATGTCTGGTGCTGTCGAGTCGAGGAGGTTCCAGAGTTCGAAGGCATGCCTGTGAACGGAGCGGATGTTGAGCAGGATGCACATCAGGTGTTTGTTGCTGGGGCTCGGTTTAGCAGGTACGGTGTTGGGTCGGAGGCCGGTGAAGCGGCAGGTCAGGCAGGTGAAGGGTCCGTGGGTGCGTCTCGGGGTGGCTCGGTAGCAGGCGGTGTTTCGGCCGGCGTTGAGTGCGTGGAGGGTTTTGGCGTCGTAGATGTGCAGGGTGTGCTGGCGAGGGCGAGGACCAGGGGGTCTGGCGCTGGGCACGGTCCAGGCGCGGACGGGCGCAGACGGGCTTACCTTTGGCGCACCTTCGGCGCTCAATCGGCGCACCCTCTGCGCGCGTCCGCTGCGCGGTCGCTCTGGGGGCGTCATAAGTAAGGAGCCGGGAGGGAGGAGCAGCTGGGTGGCGGGAGTGGGGTGGCGAATGGAATCACAGGGGGGCGGGGCCACAGGGAGGCAGCGGCGGGAAATTCCAAGAAGCAGCGGGCAGCGGGAAATTCCCAGGAGCAGCGGGAAATTCCCTGGAGCAGCGGGCAGCGAGCGAAGGAATCTGCAGGCAGGAGGCGGCAAAGGCAGGCAGGAGCGGCAGCAGTGAGTGGGGCGACCAAGCCCTTTGGAGGGCTGAGCGGTCACACTCTGTGGTCCCCTACGGTCCCCTTAAGTAAGGAGCCGGGAGGGAGGAGCAGCTGGGTGGCGGGAGCGGGGCGGCGAATGGAATCACAGGGGGGCGGGGCCGCAGGGAGGCAGCGGCGGGAAATTCCAAGAAGCAGCGGGCAGCGGGAAATTCCCAGGAGCAGCGGGAAATTCCCAGGAGCAGCGGGCAGCGAGCGAAGGAATCTGCAGGCAGGAGGTGGCAAAGGCAGGCAGGAGCGGCAGCAGTGAGTGGGGCGACCAAGCCCTGTGGAGGGCTGAGCGGTCACACTCTGTGGTCCCCTACGGTCCCCTTAAGTAAGGAGCCGGGAGGGAGGAGCAGCTGGGTGGCAGGAGCGGGGCGGCGAATGGAATCACAGGGGGGCGGGGCCGCAGGGAGGCAGCGGCGGGAAATTCCAAGAAGCAGCGGGCAGCGGGAAATTCCCAGGAGCAGCGGGAAATTCCCAGGAGCAGCGGGCAGCGAGCGAAGGAATCTGCAGGCAGGAGGCGGCAAAGGCAGGCAGGAGCGGCAGCAGTGAGTGGGGCGACCAAGCCCTGTGGAGGGCTGAGCGGTCACACTCCGTGGTCCCCTACGGTCCCCTTAAGTAAGGAGCCGGGAGGGAAGAGCAGCTGGGTGGCGGGAGCGGGGCGGCGAATGGAATCACAGGGGGGCGGGGCCGCAGGGAGGCAGCGGCGGGAAATTCCAAGAAGCAGCGGGCAGCGGGAAATTCCCAGGAGCAGCGGGCAGCGAGCGAAGGAATCTGCAGGCAGGAGGCGGCAAAGTCAGGCAGGAGCGGCAGCAGTGAGTGGGGCGACCAAGCCCTGTGGAGGGCTGAGCGGTCACCAAGTCACTCCAAGTCATTATCTCTCGCGAGCGAGACTGCGCAAGCGCAGCCTTCGCTAGCCGAGACCTAAAACAGACAGTAACAGGAGCCTATTGAAAATTTGGGGTGAGAGTGGGCGGTGCTTCAAGTTCATACCTGAATACAGCATGCCACGCAGAGCAGTGCATGCGCTGCCCAGGCTCGACCTAAAAATGAACTTACCACGCCCTCGGAGTAAACTTGTGTAAAAAACATACAATTTAATTTATTATAACATCTTGGTGCATCTTGGCTCTACATAACAGATGTTTTCAGACTCTGTGAATCAGAAATGGAATTTTGTCCTCATAAATGCTGTTATTTGCGCACCTAACTTGCACTTTGATCGAAAAACGGCTTTGTGTTTCGGTCCTTTTATCAACACTTGTCTAGAGTTCTATTGTCATTTTCTTTGCTTGTTCAGAGTTTTACCGCCTTCTGGTCGACATTAAATGAAAAAAACCATTTGCTGTCTCACTTGGTTTTACTTACAGACTTCCGCGTTATGGACAACTGCAAAAATAGAATCTTGCACTGTTTCGTTCCAAGTAAACTATAAGGAGCCTGAAGCCGCTGCCGGATGAAAGCAAAGGCTACAGATCAATGAGAATCAAATATATCAATATTCAGTCGGACAGTGAGTAGAATTCCATTGCTGGAACAGGCACGTGGTTATTTTATGATGTGAATTGTTCTGAAGCATAAGAAGTCAACATTACCTAGAAAGCTGGTGGCCCTGAAGAACTTTAATGAATGCAAATCATCACCATGATGTCGACCAGATCTGTGACTAGTCGACATTAGACCTTTTTGAAAACGAAACTGCATTAACGGTTTAAATGAAAGAACATCACACCGAAAATTAATCAGTAGTTACTGGTAAAATGAAAACTGAATAAACAAGCATTTGCAACGGAAACATTTTCGAGAGTTTATGCTATAGGCATTGTAAATGACAAAGCCTTTTATTTATCGGTTTTAAAAACCAACACATAGATAAAAGGCATAGTCATTTACAATGCCAATAGCTTTAACTCACGTAAATGCAAGACCTATTGCATTGCCACAGTGAAAGCGCACACCCCATTTTCCAGCAGCGGTGCACGAACTTCTAGGCGCTTTCTTCAGAGAGCAAACATTCGAACTCACCCAACTCGGAATCGTATGTAGATTACCTCTTGGTGACCCCATAAATTTCACATTAGCGAATGCACTTTATGATACTGGTAGCCAGGACACAAGCAATATTTAAGAGGCGTAACACCTCCAGCTAGAAATCGTTTTTACGCAAGTGCACCCTGTCAAGCTTAAACTGTGCCCTAAGTCTACTCCCTTTCTTACCTCTCGGTAGTGTTTTGGAAGAGGAAAGGCCTGCTCTTTTGTGACCCCTCGTGCTAATTTGGAGCAGAAGATACTGCAGGCCTCCCAGTACAAAGTCTAAATCTTCTCTAAGTAGAGCAGTGGCGGCTCGCCGAGGGAGTGCTGCGTGGTGGTGAGGAGAGGCGGGGGAGGTGCAGGGTGGGGGTATAGTGGAGTCCGACATACGACAGACAGGAGTAAGGTAAGCAATTAAATAAATAAAACTATGGGGCATATTATCAAGCCAGGTGATAAAATTATCGCCGCTTTAGCGGCGGAAAACTGCTGCTAAAAGGGCGATAATGGGCTTGATAATATGCTCTATGGAATTCCAATTGAAGCTCACGTTAGATGTCCTTCACATCTAACATGGGCTTCAATTGGAATTCCATAGAGCATATTATCAAGCCCATTATCGCCGTTTTAGCGGCAGTTTTCTGCCGCTAAAGCGGCGATAATTCTATCGCCTGTCTTGATAATATGCCCCTATTTACCTTGCGTGCGCGCTCGCTTCATCGCCGAGTTGGTGATGCCGCGTGCGCAAGTTAAATAGTTTTATTTATTTAATTACTTACCTTACTCCTGTCCGTCGTATGTCATTGTCCTACTCCACTACCCCTCCCCTGCCTCTCTCCCGCCCCATCGCCCCGCAGCACTCCCTTGGCGAGCTGTCACTGAAGTAGAGCCTGGCTGGCCCTCTGTTAAGCTGCAGATTAGTGATCTACTGCAGGAAGATGGGCTCGGGGGCCCTTAGCAGAAAAATATGAGGGCACAAAACAATCTTCATATAGACACGCACACAACTTGCTGCGGTGGAAAAATAACACTCCATGTTTTAAGAGTTTCTTTGCAAAACTACCTGTAAAGCCCATTGATTGACAGCCAATAGACTTGGAAAATAGTGCTCCATTTAAAAGAAATATTCTATGGATGGTCTAAGTCCCTAAACCCCCCCAATGTAGGGCCGGGCTTGCACTATGACGCCCTGCACTTACTCGCTGTACAGTGAGACTGGTAGCAGATAACTTTCAAAGCCTGATTTGAGCTGCAGTCGAGACGTCGTGCCAACAAGCAGAGTAGACCCAATTCGATCTGCTGCTCTTCTATATCCCACACTGGCACCATGGGGCATTAGTGTACCCTGACTCAACAGGCCAATATGGGAGAGAGGGAAATTACTAATAATACAGCACTATGAGGCCATACTAATGAGAAATGAGCACAGCAGAAGTCACTCTAAAGTGACAGAATCATTGGTTCTTTATGCATTACTCAGTTGCACATTTTACTGTTCCTAAGTGCTGTAAATAACCGGCTTTGCTATTGCCTAATTTAACAGTAGGTTTTCGACCTCAGAAGGATAAAAGGCTGTGATGCCCCAAATTGGATTCAAAATTGTGACCTGAAGATCTCACAAATATCACCAGGGAGTGCTTAACTCATTGAGGTATCTTGCACTCATGGTGGGAATTCTTCAGTATCCCTAGAAGCAGCTGCTTCCCCAGTGAGAGAACAGATGCTGACACGGATTTCCAAAGTTGTGCACATAGCAAAGAGAGGCACCCGCTTCAAGTTCTGAAGGTCTTGTGAGTTACTGAGACCCTTGGCGGGCACCTTGGACTTTGGTGGAAGTCTGTGTTCAAGTTATTTTTAGTGTAACTTTAGTTTCATATGCAGCGTTAATTTGCTTATGTGGTAAACGTTTTACAAGTGTCTCGTTGCATGCCAATTTTGTTATTTTCCCTATTGCATTTTAGGAGGTGTAGTTCAAGCATTCGGGATTTATGTGTGCCATAGCCTGATAAACTACGGTAACCATCTGTAAAATGCTGTTCTTCTACCGGGATTCTGTCCTGGTGTCCAGCGTCTGCAGACGTTGTTTACTCCACGCGTCCCGCAAGTGCTGAGGGGGGCAGCCAATAGCTGGGATTAAATCCGGAGCTGGGCCCCTCTGTGTGCGTGGCAGAGGGGCCCTCTCGATTTTCGTTATGCCACTTATGGAAGAACCGCCATTGCGTGGGTCCTGTCTATATTAATTAAGTAAACAGTGTTCCAAACTTGTAATGAAAGCTCCCGAGTTAGGACAGGTAAAAGGGCCAATCCTAATGGGCGGTAACAGAAGACAGGGAGGTACTATGGATGGACTAATAAGCAGTGGCGGCTGGTGACATTTAAACGTGGTGGCGCATAAAAGTTGCGGCTGAGTGCAATGTGGCAAACAACTGAGAAAATTTTGAAAAAAAGAGGGGGCAAATGTTTCATTTTCAAGCAAATGTGAGAAAGCAAGAAGGTTACTAACGCAATTGTGTGTAGTTATGACATCAATAAAGAGATTTCATATGATAACGTGGGTAACTGCTTATTCAGTATAACCACAGAGCTTCATAACAGGCTTCAAACTTGCATTGCACACAGTATAAAATAGGCTGCTACAGAATACACAAAAAGTTTTAAGATAAGTGTTTCCAAAATATAGTTTACTGCGGACTGCACTCAGTAAGAGCAGTTTTGTTTATAATGCCACGGTCTTTTAAAAGCACACACTTCACACACCTTAGCTGGTAGCTCCCTTAGAATACCCGTCAAAAAGAATAAATATCTGTCTTCAGGAAACCCTTTTTTTTTGGCAACCATCTTTAAAAGCTCACACTTTACATTATAGCTGGTAGGTCCCTTACAATGCATCTGAAAAAGAATAAACGTGTACCTTCAAGTGATTCCATCAATCAGCCAAAAAACCGCTTCCAGCCCAGCCACGGTTTGAAGACGGACACCTATTTACCTGTCTCACCTAACCCGTGACCCCTACCACAAATAGTGCAACTGTCAGCACCCCACCTTCCAAAGGGAAGAAGGAATGTGACATCCAAGAGGGAGAAGGCAGAGAGAGTTTACAGTGCTCCGGCCAGCGTCAACATGATGCTTCTGCCGCTTCTCGCCGCTGGAGTCTGCCTCTCCCTGTTTGCTCGTCCATCCACCGCATGGTTTGGTAAGAGCGAGGAAAAGTTATTCAATTGTCACTCAACTTCCTGCATCGGGCGGTCTAAGAGCAAGCCACCTGTCTAGGCAAAGTGTACCCCAAAACTGTCCGCTTCGACTGAACACTTTACAAATCTCGGTCCAGCCCTATTGCTTATTACATAATAGACGCCAGGCATATTTTTTTAATCTATTTGTGCAGAAAAACACAAAATCTATTTGCGCACTGCATGCATTTGTAATCCTCCTACAGTTGTTGAATTTCCCATACGGGAGACAGTTGACAGACTTTTACATAGTCCTGCAGAAAGACAGAAGGCCCTAAACTGCTCAGTTTTCATTTTTGTATTTAAATATACACGTGCCCGGTTTGTGCCGAATTCCACAGACGAAAACAAGCACCCACAAACCGAAACTAAACACATACAGGCACCCATGAACAGAGGCAGAGAAGATGCAGACAGGTGTAATAAATAAAAATCAAAGACAACACACATCCGAACTTGGCACCCTTTACATTTGCAGATTGGGGAGTTGGCGCGCACATTTACATTTCTTACCGGGAAGCAGGCACACTGACAAGAAGGCTTATGTTCAGTCGCCGCTCGCGCGGGTGGGGGGGTCGCGCACGGGGGGAATGAAATATTTTTTTTTTTAAACTTACCTCACAGCCGGTCCACGGGTCCACGCCACCTCTCAGACCTCTGATCCCCTGGGCACCTTCACTAACGGTACTGGAGGAGGGGCCTGCCAACCCCTCTCAGCCAATCCTGGCGCTGCCAGCAGCGGCAGGATTGGCTGAGAGAACAGCTTACGCTACGCCCGCCGCCTGCCCATTAGGAGACCGAGGGGCTCCTAATGGGCATGCGCAAGGCAGTAAAAACACAAGTACGCATGACTGGGCACGGACTAAAAATTAATCTCCATGCCCACTCATGCGCAGTTGTGCTGCCTTTCCCTGGCTTGTGACAATGCATGTCAGTCAACATGACGCCGGACCGCCCACGGTCCGACGTCATGCTGACTGACATGCATTGTCAGTTAGTTCTCCCCACCCTCGGCGTCTCTGAACTTAAGTAAACTAAGTTCAGAGACACCGAGGGAGCTGCGGGCGCGGGCGGGGGGTGGGCTACGCCCCAACGCCCCAATGGACGATCCGCGCCTGCTAATAAGCCTGTCAACAAATCAGAAGCCAACATTTACAGAGGACAGTGACACAGGCCAATGAATATTATAGTCGTAGCTTTAAGCCCATACCTAAATACAGCATCCTCGTAGAGAAGCTCATGCGCTGCCCAGGCTCGACCTAAAAACATGAAAAATACAGGGACTGAATCTAACTTAATGGTGTAGGGCTTTACTGAAGGTACACGCCTGTTATAGGTTCTGTGCCGTTGTGTCTGAGTGCTACCACAATCTGTCTATACAGATCAGGGAGTGCTACATGTGCTCCCAAGGCAAAAGTGAGTCTGTATATGTACACATGTTTCAATATGTTCCCTCGTACATGACGTCCTGACTTCCTTATCTCGCAGACTCAATCCAAAAACTGTATCTCATACTGGAAACTTTATGAGATATTTGTGCATATGTATACAATTTAATTCATACATTTTATCTTCTGGACTACCTGAATTCTCAGACTCAAAACCAGAACCCATCCCACCATCTTATAATTAATAACAATGCCCTATAGGTGCATACACGTCCATGTCTGTCAAAATCTCGCTGCTACCACAAATAGTTTGGTTCACTCTTTCAAGAGACTTAAAGCCTGTGTCATACACTATGACTGACACCCGCCTTTCACCACACAGAAGCTCTCCAATTCAAGCCATACTATGCTCACCCTATCGCCTCCATAGAGGCATCTCTGCTCCAACATCATCTCTCTCCCTTGTGAGTCTATCACAACCAGCACATCTCTTCTACGTACTCCAGGTGTGTCTGTTTTAATCATACCTTGAGACCATGTAGAGCAGGGAAACTCAAAAGTACGGTCCGGGGGACACATGTGGCCCTCCTTACCTTTATTTGTGGTCCCATAGTGAACAGCAACACTAGGCTGCTGTTCACTTGACAGAGCAGAAACATTCAGAAAGCTGTGAAAGAAATCGGCATACTTTTCATGTTAACTAAAGTAACAGTAAAGACGAAAAGGTGTCTTGGACAACTTATCTTTAGGAAAAAAGTGTATTTTATTAATATGCATGAGGGTTTTACCTTAGTAGATCAGAGTGCATCACTGCATTGTGAGGTATTTCTTAACAGAGATAGTTTTCAAACCTGATCTAGGAAACATTCATGCCGCCCCCATCCTAAAAAAAATGCCATTAGTGAACCAAGAGGCAAGTATTGTGTCAGGTGCACCATATGTGTAGCCATGGTTGTCATATAATTGGAACAACATCATAGTTTATTAAATAAAACACAAGAGAAGGTTTTGTACAGCACACATCCTGAGCTCGTATATTTTAAGGGGCTCTCATGTCTGGTGATAAAGAAATAGGAGGCAAAGTGAAATTAACCAATTGCCTAGGATCACACAATTTTGTCAAGTGGGGAAGCCAGGACTGATATCAGGTTTTCTGTTTTTCCCATTTTGCAATTCAGCCACCAGGTGAATATCTCTTTCCCCCTCATGTTTTACATTAAAGGTAATGGTTTGTCTTTAATACTTGGTGCATGAGAATAGAGAGTTGGCAGCAGACAGAAGTCATGTGAAGGCTCGGTTTGTTGTTCACACCAGGCATCTGCTTCGCGTCCCCCTACCGGCACCTTTCATCACCCAACCCTCACACTGTTGGCATCAGTGCGGCCCTCAGGCATGCCACTGACAGTACTTTGTACCTCCCTGGGAAATGTTTGCGAGTACCCATGATGTAAAGAAAATATTAACAAGGAAAGAGACGGAGCGTGGCAGACTCACCCATCCTATGAATTGCTCCTCAAATTACATATGTTTTGAGTTGTCCAGCGACTCTGCCTGTGACCTTATCAACTTTAGCTATGTTTATCTGGATAGACACATGATACTTGGCACCAATGATTCTGTTGCTTAGAGAGCATTTACGAGGAACATACAGGTCCACAAACTCACTAGCGTCATTCTGCATGGTTACTGTAGAACAGTGTCAAGCTGACCCCCGCCTGGAACAAATGGTTGACAACGAAAAGATCCACCGATCTACAGCAGTCACGTAGGAGAATACACCTGCAATAATAATCAGCAAGTCCATCTCTGGTTTCCTTATGTGAAAGGGCTAGAAATGTACCAAATTAAATTATGACCTTTATTTACATTTTGATCTTTTTCAAAAGTGATCTGGGTAATAATTTCTCCATCACTAGCTAATGATCTGCAACCCAACTCATCCAAAAAACCTAACAAAAATAAAGATGTTACTAAGTTAGCAGATATACAAAATGTAGAGGTTTGGGAACCTTGGAAGAATTAGGAAATTTCCTTGAAACAGCATATCTGCAGAAGTTTCCTCAAAGGCAGTAAAGTTTGCAGTCATAATAAACTACATAAGAGGAATTATTCCCGCAAAGCAACTCTACTGATTGGCCAAGTGCATGAACCAATGACCTATCTTAACATTACTGCAAGTGCATAGAACAGTTTTCATTTAGAGTTCAATTTTCATTGTAATCAGCTAAGCAATGCAAGGTAACGTGCTGACCTTGACTTTGTGGCTACCTCTCATAGGTCTTGCATTCATCAGTAACCAAAAGACTGAATGCCTCTCATGCAGCCAGCAAAGGACATATAAAGTGTCCTTCTTATAATAAACCTCATCCTGCCACTAATGTCTAGACACTTTTGACCCCCTTGGTAAGAGCATGGATGTTATTAAAGGTTGATTGTGCCAACATCGTTTACCTGTGACTGCCAAACTCAGCTGTTCAGAAACTTTGGGTCCTTCAAACCATGGCAGTACAACTGGTCTGTAAGTTGAGCAAAATCGATCGCATTTTAACTGCTCATAGAGTGCTGCATTAGTTGTCCATGACTTTACGATTTGGGTTCAATACCTTTTGCCTGTCCATCAAGCAATCTATGGTTGGCGTTTTAAGCAACTCTACAAGACTATTACATTACTTTCTTCTTTGTCATTTTTGCTCTGGTTCTGCTGAGCTGTGTTTCCTGATACCAAAGATCTCTTTGGCGGGGAGGGCTTTCTACATCCTTGCCCCTCAACTTTGTATACTCCTATCGACTGACCTGCATTCTACAGTATGTCACAATGCCTTTAGGAAGTCCCCTATGAGCCATTGTTAGTCTCTTTTGGCAGCATTCTGGTAACACTGTTTCCTTAAGGTGAACACACACTGATGAATAGTTTCAAGAAAATAGCATATAGCTGGTGTAAGAAATTGGGTTGTTGGTTGACGTTCGGGATGCGGCATGCAGTGGGCAATGCGTCGGTTCCGAGCAGCCACAAGAATACAATGCAGAGTCCGTCATCGTCATCTAGGCTACCGTCGACGAGAGATGCGAGAATCTGGGCTCTGAAGGTGCCACAGACTTGGGGCGATGTGTGGGTTCCGAGGCAGGTTCAGTCCTTCTCACCCAGGCAAGAGGGCAGCAGGCAGCAGGTCAGCACAGCAAAGCAGGAGTCCAGCAGAGTGGCAGTCCTTAGCAGAAAGCAGTCCTTCTTCCAGGCAGAGTATCCATAGGTCCAGAGTGTACTGAAGTGGTCGTGTCTGAGGTCCTTCTTTTATACACTGTTGAGCCTATGAAGTGGGGAGAAGCTTCTAGAGCCATGCCTTTGAAGTGCACAGATGCCATGCTTTCCCTGCCCTGGCTCCAGACTAACTACAGGGGTCATGCAGCCCTTTGTGTGGGGACAGGACACAACCTATTCTGGTGTAGGTGAGGCTGGGTCTAGCTCCTCCCTCCCATCCTGCCAGTGATGGCCCACTCAGTCACACCTAAGCTCCCATTGTGTGTGGCTGTCTTAGAGAAATACACAAATCCCAACTGCCAACTACACCCAGTCATGTGACCAGAGGCAGGCTGCAGGCACCAGATGGCTAAGGCAAGAAATTGCCAACTTTCTACAAGCTACATTTTCAGAATTGTAAATTAAAATCTGACTTCTCCATAAGTTAGGATTTTAAATTAGGATTCCAGAGACACTAAACCTGAACTACTTATGTCTTCCAATTTGGAAAGTACACTTATAAAATATAATAAGGCAACTTCAATGATATCCTTTGGGAGAGATAGTGCTTGCTGTGGTGAAAAACAAATGTAAGAGTTGTTCACTACCAGGGCTGTCCTGCTCTTTAAATACAGTGCACCCTTCCCTCTTGGCGGTCCAGGGCCTACCCTAGGGGAGACGTATATGTATTAAAAATGTAGGGTGGGGCCTGGCTAAAGGTTAATTTTGCCAGAATGTCATTGCAGGTTACAAATGCACACACAGGCTCTGCTGTGGCAGTCCTGGGATATGTTTAAAGGGCCACTTAGATTGGGGGCACAATCAGTGCCGCAGGCCCACTAGTAGCATTTCATGTACAGGCCCTGGGCACATGTAGTGCATTTTACTAGGGACTTATAAGTAAATTAAAAAGGCCAACAGGGTATAAGCCAAATCTACCATGTTTTGAGGCGAGAGCACATGCCTTTTACCACTGATTAGCAGTGGTAATGACCTCACAGTCCTAAAGCCAATAAAAATGAATTCAACAAAAAGGCGAGAAAGATGGCAAAAAGTTTGGGGATAACCATGCAGAAAGGGCCATTTCCAACAGCTGGGAATCACTGCGTTCACAACATTACATCCCACTAAAGAACAACACGTACCCCAGCCAACAAAAACATTAGACAAGTCTCTGCATACACTTTAAAAACAGCACACATTGAACACACTGTTGAGTATCACCACAATTCTAGCCATAAAGAAAGATCGTACACTACATCCAACAAGTCACAACAGACAAAACACTGCACATTCACCCAACACAGCACAGGTATGCCACATAATTATGTTTCATTGTGATAACAGCATCAACAAGCATGAAACTGCACACACAGCTTCCAAAACAATGGATTAGGCATAACTATGAGTTTAGACCAGATCAGTTTTTCCTTCCTAACAAGCTACGGCCATTTCACAACAGAACATATTATACTTAAACCTTACACACATGACATATAGGCCAGTTTAAGGCTACTGTGGCTCCTGACTGAACAAAATCTGCTATTTCATCTACTTCTCATACATACTGAATGCTGGGCAATGTGCAATCCACCTAACCGAGACAAAGCACATTTGATTTGGTAAGACTGGCCATACTATAACTCGCAACACACCTAATGTGAAGTCATGCATACGGAAAACAGGAAAAGTAGCACAACTACACTATCTAATTTACATCTAAAACAAAGTGAAACCAGACTCTGGCCTGCATACGAATCCTACAATCCATGATTTGATGATACCCAGGCTGCAATTGAGTTGCAAGACCACACTAATGACAGAATTCATACTACATAGAAAAATCTTAAATAACATGAGTTGCCCAATTCAACAGACTGAAGCTGACCTGCCTAAAGTAATTCAGGTAGACTTGCTACCTGTCTTGAAGAGATCCCAGTTTAAGCAATGGCTCCCAAAGACCCTTGAAGCAGAAAAGTAAAAGCTAAGTTGTGAAATGTTTATGCAACTTTGAACTACACATTGAGGTTCTGCATTATTATCTTGCTCAGAATCTATTCGTAATGGAGGCAGAAGTGGACTGGCAGAGATTGAAGGTCAGCCATCTTGAATTGTTGTCTGGGGACAATTGTCATCTGACAGGGCTCTAAATGAAGCCATTATGGCTGCTATGAAAGGACATGTTACAAATGCTGGGTGGTATGGCATAGGGGTCAGCCAATGGAGGAATGGCCGTGGGCAGAAGAGATTGCTGTTTCAGCTGCCACTTTTAGAGTGTAGGCTACTAGCACTCGCCCAATCCTTGTCATTCCTTTGGTGGACCTCAGTGAATGGATGAGAGCAAAAGATGTGCAGAAGACTTACTATTAGGTGCTTATGTTCCCAGCTCACAAGATGTTTTTCCAATTTGCTGTTAACGGGCTCTATGAAATGCACAGCGCTTGCCTTTGGCTTTGAATTGCCATTAATGGTGTTTACCAAAATAATGGCCCGATGGAATACCTCAAGAGGGTGCCATCATAATACACTCATGTTTGGACAAAATATTTATCCATATCCGATCATTAAGACATTTGAAAGATTTTGCAACAGTTAGAGTGTATGATTTGATTCAGCAATTTGGGCATCTGACCAGTCTTAAAATATCCCATCTCGTGCCTTCTCATAGGCATAAGTTTATAGAACTTCCATGTTAGACAGGTTTGAGAACAGTTTTGCTCTAAGAAGCCAAAGGTCATAGGATGAGGAGTTAACTTGAAGGATTTATGCAGTATCAGCAGGCTCCGGCCATGCTAGAGCTGCACAGTCATGTCAATATGTCCAAGACCAAATTTATAGCCATATATCCTTTGAAGCCTCTAGTTTGATACCTAAATTGAGGACAGACTATGTGAGGAGCCGGAAAACCCGAAGACACATAAACTCAGTGAAATGTTTCTCTCATTCTCAAACTTTAAGAAATTTAGGGATGTTTTTCTGAAGCTGTACAGTCAGCATGGTAACTGGCAAATCATTCTCACAAGGTGTTCTTTTGTTTGCAATTATGCCCCTTAAGAGGCTCTGGAACTAAAAAGTGCTGTTAACGTTTAGCTCTGTTGCAGAGGAAGCTCAAATCAATCTTTATCCACTGGGCCCCTTAACATACCATTTGTGACAATTTGCTGATTGCCTCACCTTATTTAATCTTGATCTCTACTCACACCCACAAGGCTTTGGTCCTCTGATGGACCTTGCTCATCACATTAAGGGGTGAGGAACTAGGTTGCCTCCTATTGGCTACCCAATGAGGACCAACTAACTGATAACCAAATCACAAATTGGAAATCAAATATATTTCTCTCAGGATCATGCTATAGATATATAGGATGACTACAGGAATCCCAAACCTCCTAAAGAAGTTCAGTTGGGCCAAAATCATGCAAACCAATAATTCTGCTGTAGCGGTGCAGAACAAAAACAATAGAATTTGGTGTTCTGAGAATAATCTATGGCTATCCCCGTTATTCATTAGAATCGGAGTTATAATATGAACGGTCTCTGTGGAAAGACTCAGACAATGAGGGTCAGATTTAGTCATTGTATTAAACAATTTAGCATGCAAAGCAATAATCAGAATTTAGGCAATAAGTCATGAGTCTCGATAAGCAATTACAAAAGGTAGTCTAAAACTACACATTAGCAGAGATAAATCAGAAGCCAATCTTCAAGGAACTCTGGAACCTAGTATTTGTGCAACAGAGTCTGTAAAGTACACTAAGCAAAAGGAGATTCCTTCCACCAATAAAGGCAGGAAGATGGTTCCAGTTAGTTCTTTAGTATAGGCATATGGTTCAGTCAGAGTTAGGATCAAGGGAAAATGGCAAAGACTGATAGGTCAATAATGTCAGCAAGCCTCATTGAAATGATTTCCAAAGGTAGCTAGGGAGAGGAAAGCCAACATCAGCAGTCTCAGCATTGGGAAAACAAAGGATGCCAAGGAAAGGCTGTCTCAGTCCAAGAGTTTGGGAGCATGTCTCCGAGAGCCACCATCTGCAGCTGTCCGAAAAGGAAGAGTGCCTGAAAAAGTTCAGCTCACCTCAGCTCAGCTCCCCTTTCCAAATGGTCCTTTCAATAATATATTACTTGCTGTATAAGGAGGTGACATCAACCGTCACCCCACAATTGTCAGTCACCCATGTGACCATCTTCCACTCACAAGTTGCAAATAAAGTTACTTTAGAGAGATTCCCCATACCATCCATCTAACTCGGTTGTCTGTTCCGGGCTCACAGGTCAATCCTCAAAGAACAATTCAGTGTTGCTTTCCATTTACTAGTGTCAGGAGTTCAGGTTCTCACTCATAAAACCATGTCGATAAAGTATCCTTTAAACATTAGGAATGTTACGTGAAGGAACGGAAAAAGTTGCATGAATAGGAAAACCATTTAATGCATGTAAAGTAATGCAAGTCTTATTAATAAAAGAATGTGCAATTAGGTCCAAGCATAATAAATCTGATTAAGGATTCATGTCCAAATAAGCAAGTATTATAAGTCATCATCAGTGCTTGCATAGAAATGTTCAATCCTAAGTATGGTCTATTACTACGAGTCACGAAGTACCTATATGTAAAATAATTCTATAAATCACAGAATAATTGTCATTTGAATGTATCTAGGCTCTTGTAGGTGTAAAGCAGCTACATAGAAAGTTTAATTCATGTAAGGTGTATTGTGACAAGTTTGGGGAGGTGGTGGTGGTATGTATGTATGTATGTTTTGTTGAAGGTAAAATGTATGGGAAAGATTGAGGGTTAGTTAAAAGGAGTGAGAGACCAAGTGGGACTGGTCAATTCAGCAGTGGGTACAGATGCACATTTTTAGATAGATCTTAATGGAAGTGTCTTTTCAGTATGAAAGCTAATAAGCCACTTCTGAAGGAGAATTGGTCTGGTTTCTGTCTCAGGTAGGCTTATCGAGAGATCTACAGACTTATTGCTGCTCCAGTGAAGGATTGAGTCAGAATTGCATTGTGTTTTTGCTTCTGGAATCTCTGGATTGCCATAAACTATCAATGTAATGAAGTCTTCAATGGTGAATGGGTTTGAGAGTTACACTGCTGATTTAGAATTGTATTCTGCCTTCCAGTGGAAACAAATGGAAGTTATGTAGAATTGGCGTAATGTGGTCATGTTTCTTTGTGTCCTTGATTAATCTTGCTGTTGCATGTAATACTGCTTTGATAGGAGAAGGGTACCTTGCTGGAGTTCCTTCTAAGTTTGAGTGGCCATAATTGATTCTTGAAATTATTATGCTGCCTTTTTTACCTGATTTGAAAAAACAGTTTTAATTGTGTGAGTTTATGTAAATGGTAGTTAGCGGATGGAAATGTTTGCTGAATTGTTAAATGAGATCGGTTGGAGTGGATTGTGAATCCAAATGTCGGCAGGGTAGGTGTAAAAACATCCAGCTAAAGTTCTTGGAGTAATTCTTTGATCACCTTGCTTTTTTGATCTCGATTATATTAGTATTAATTTTGTTTACTGTTGATTTACATTTTCTTTTTTTTATTTAATATTTTTATTTGAGAATACAAGTATACATGCAACTAACCTGCCATTTCACATGAGAAAAATATTATCGTATGAAGAAAAAATGATTAGGAACAATTTAAATATGAATACAATCATTTGAGAGGGAATATAATGATGGATGGCAATTATTTCAGATCAAGCTAAAAGAGGAGGAAAGAACAGAAAAGAAAGAAAGAGAACGATTGGGGGAAAACTACAAGAGAAAGTTTTCTTCATAAGTAATATCAAAAGAAAATAATGTATTACAAAATTACAACATTATATCATAGAAGTAAGAACTGTATTAGAACTGTAATAATGACCACAAAAGAGTCATTGATAAAGATCAAATAGCATAAGAGTTTGCAAAGTAGGAGAGGCACGTAGTGAGAGGTGATCATAAAATATCTCATTTAACAGACATTGGAAAAGATTGTAATTATATCTGTCAAGTTTATGATATTGGCACACTAAATTCCTTCACTGTTTAATGTTGAGATTGGCTGCAGATTTCCAGTTAGATGTAATCACTTGTAAACCAATTGCTAATAAAAGATCTACGAATTTACAAACCATTTTAATATTTGACCATAAGGAAAATAACCCACGCAAAAATATTTTATTCAAGGAAAACGATTCTGAAATTCCAGTAATGGCTACAATTCTATCCTAAACTTTCATCCGGAATATAGAAACTATTTGACAATAAAAAAACATATGGGCATAGGTGCCAGGTTGGGAGTTGCACTGCCAACAGGTATGTTGGTTAAGAAGCTTGAGTTTTAACAAGTGAGCAGGTAAGTATAGTGTTTGTGTTAAATTAGCGTGATGGCCTGTGGAGTGTATTTTAGTCCAGATCGTGTCCCATGAAGAGAGAGGCCACCTATAGTGTAAATCAGTTTCCCACAATGTTTCCGGCTTATATTTAGGTCTATCCTAAATAGAAGCCATAATGGTTTGTTTTATAAATATGGGAAGCTGTGGGAGTTCTGTGTGGAGAATAGGTAGGAGTATGCATAGAATCTGTTCGAATCAAAGAATGGGAGAAAATATTAAGAGCCTGTATAAGAAGATGATGCTATATGTTATACTGTTTAAGGAATGTAGATGGTATATTAAATGAATGGGAAAGCTTTTGAAAAGGAATACCTAAGTTATCTGAGATACATGAGAAATGGTAAAAAGACCCCTATCAATCCAACTTTTCCACATAAGAGGCTTACCTTTTAGGATGAGCAGTTTCTTGTACCATATGGGGCTTTGGAGATTTTGATGATAAGTAGAAGTATTGGAGACAATAAATGGTTTAATCAGGGAACAAGAATACAATATTAGTGATGGTAACCAAAACCTGGGGGGGGTTTGGACATAAACATACCATGTTTTGGGGAGAAAGTGAACATCTTGGAGGATTCTAATAAGAACCATCATTTAGATTCTGTACTGCTAGAATAAAAAACAGAAGGATTGAATTTGTTTAATACAGAATGCCTTATGGTAAATATAGAAGTCAGGGAAATTAATGCTGCCAGTCGATTTGGGGAGTTTAATCTATTTAAGGATATTCTATAGTTTTCTTTTGGTAACATCTAAAGATAAAAATTCACAATGGGAAGAACCATCATGTTAATGGTGTCCAAATGACCCCACCAAGATAAGAATAGAGGTGACGACCCTGGGTGAGATGTGTGATTCTAGAGATCATACTATACATATTGATGTTTTGGCGTATCTCTGAGATTGTTGGTATAACAAATCCCTAAACATTTAAGCTTAACAGGATTCCAAGATAGTCCTGCCTGAATAAAAGGATCATATATGCAGTATTTAATAAGAGGAAAAACTTCAGATTTGTCCAAATTAAGTTTGTAATCTGATATGTCAGAATACTATCTCAACTCTTCAAAAGAAGACGTCAGTGAGGTGTCAGGCTTTGAGATGAAAAGAAGAATGTCATCAGCATAAGCAGCATATTGGATATGAGTGTCTTTCACATTAAACCCATATAAGGTGTCCGAAGGTTTTAGTTGATGTACAAAGGGTTCTAATGCTAGTACGAATAATAACAGAGCGATTGGACAGCGTTGCCTGGTCTCTCTCTTAAGATGAAAATAAGGAGATTGTAAGCCATTCACCAGTACTGTAGCATGGGGCAATGAATATACTAGGGAAATGAGTTAGAGAAATTGGGGACCGAAATCAAGACATTCTAAGGCTTTCATAAGAAGCTGCTAATTAACTCTATCAGATGTTTTCTCTGCAGCCAGAGTAAGTACTTCAAGGGAGAAAGTGAGTTTATTTGCTTTACTAATAATATTAAAAAGGTATGTGAATTATCTGCAATGTCCAGTGCTTAAGAAACCCAGGCTGTTCTGGGGAAACTAGATAAGGGATAAGATCAATTAACCAAAGAGTAATGGCCTTAGCAAAGATCTTCCAATCTGTGTTTTTCAAAGATATTGGGTGATAATTTTTACAAAGGGTTAAGTCACGGCCCTTTTTTTTTAAATAATACATTTCATCGCCTCCGTGAAAGAACCAAGGGAGGAATTTTTAGAAAATAATTAATACGCTTGAAAAGCTGAGGAAGTAGTATTTGGGAAAATTGCAGATACACACGTATACACAATATACAGTAGAGCAAGATAGGAAAAGTAAAGAGGAAATAAAGGAAAGAGATAAAAGAGAGGAAAGGGAAAGTGAGAATTAAAAAGACAAAAACCTAGAATAAGAGCTAGAAAAGGCAATACAGGAAAAAGATCCTTAAGTGTAAGTGAAATAAAAATGACAGAACAGAACATCCTAAAGACATGATGGGTGCGGAACACCTAATGACAATGCGCCTAACCTGGTTCCGAATGTACATGGACATTAATACATCTATGATAGACTCACAATAAAGAGAGACGTTGGCATGTGAAGGAGCAGAAGAAACACTTAGACTAAGTTGGACTATTTCAACAGTTATATGATAACATAAGGAAATAGACTACGGAATTACCATTGATGACAGAAAGTATTTATGGCAATTGACAAAACTTACGCAGGGAAAACACATATAGTTATGGGATCATCTTTTGCTATCAAATACTGAAACAGAATGGGAAAAGGACAAACATGGGTCAACAATGTTAGCTCATGTAACGCAACTTGAAAATAATAAGCAATTGGTTATTTAAACAACGTGATAACCAGAAAAGATATAACAAAGTCATGGTATAGCATTCATATCAGTCACCATGTCCTCATTACCATGTTGATGAAGGAAATCTTGCTAACATTCTGGTTCTTCAAAAGTATACTGTATGTCTTTGTATGTGATTTTGAAAAAACACAGATGGACCAAACCGTATCCTATGTTTAAGGAATTAACAACTTCAGACTAGTGGATCGCAGGGCCCTGCCTGGGGTGTAGTAGGACAAGAGAGACCTGATGCCCTCGGCCCATGCGTCATGAAGAGCCCGATGAATAAGGATCAGAGTTTTGAATTTTTTCCTGGCATACACCGGTAGCCAGTGAAGATGTTTCCTGATCGTGGTTCCAGAGGAACGCCTAGGGGCATTAACAACGAACCTTGCTGCCGCGTTCTGAACCACTTGCAACCGGTGGACCAATTTGTTGTTCATCCCGATGTAGAGGGCATTACAATAGTCCAGGCGTGAAGATAAAAGGGCAAACGAGACTAGTTTTCGGGCGTCGGGCGTGAGGTAGTGGGTGAGCTTTCTCAACACCCTTAGAACCCCACAGCAGGTGGAAACAGTCCTTTTCACCTGCTTGTCAAAGGTAAGAGAGGTGTCGAATAGGACTCCCAGGTTACGGGCAGCCAGGGAGGACTGGGGGCAGACTCCCAGAGTCGATGGCCACCAGTCGGCTGACCAAACCTTGTTGTTGCTCCCGAACACCAGAATCTCCGTCTTTTCCCCATTCAATTTTAAGAAGCTAGATGTCATCCAGCCTAACACGGCCTCCATACAGTTCCTAAAATTTAGGGCTGTAGATCCAATAGATTGTGACAGGGAGACCATAATTTGGGTGTCATCGGCGTACGAGAGTACTTCCAGACCAAAAGATCTAACAAGCCTAGCAAGTGGGGCCACATAAACGTTGAAAAGAGTCGGGCTCAGAGAAGAGCCCTGAGGGACCACACAATGCAAGGGCTTGGCAGTGGAAAGGAAGTCACCCAATTTGACCCTTTGCTCCCCGTTACTGAGGAAGGAGGTAAGCAGACTGAGGGCCAAACCTTCCACCCCCATATCACTGAGACGGGAGGCCAAGATGGAGGGGGACAGGGGGTCAAAAGCCGCGGTGAGGTCGAGGAGGATCAGCAACGTAGTCTGACCCCTATCGACCTTGGCGCGGATGTTGTTAACCACCACCGTAAGGGCTGACTCAGTGCTGTGCTCCTTTCTGAAACCATGCTGAGATGGATCAAGCTGGCGGGTTTTATCCAGAAAGGAGCTAAGATGGAAATTCAGGTGAGCCTCCAACATCTTGACCGGGGCAGGAAGGAAAGAGATGGGGCGAAAGTTTTTTAAGGCCTCAGGGTCCAGGGTGGTCTTCTTCAGAAGGGGCTTTACAAAGGCTGTTTTCCAGGAGGATGGGAAAATCCCACTGGATATGGCCCTATTCATGACTGCCAGCATGGGGGGCATTAAGGTAGCCTTGCAACTTTTTAAGATTTTAAGCGGGCAGGGGTCAAGAGGCGATCCTGACTTAAGGGAGTCCAAAAGTCTCTCTAAGTCCAAGGCCGTAAGGGGAGGAAAACTGGAATAGGTGTCCGCAGGGAGAACAGTATTCCCCAAGTCCGAGGAGAAAGGCCGTGTAAGATTATCTGCCTGGAGGGCTGTGTGAATATTTAAAATTTTAGTGTGAAAAAAGGAGGAGATCTGATCACAGAGTTCTTGTGAAGGAACTATAGGGTCTGGGTGATGAATAAGAGATAAGGTGTCCACAATTTTAAACAGGTCTCCAGGGGAGGTAAGAGAGGAGGTAAGGTTAGAGAAATAGGATTGCTTTTCATCCAGCACCGCCGCTTTATAGATCTTAAGAAGCTTTCTATGTTTGGTCCGGCCTTCGGCATCGGGCTGGGATCTCCAAAGCCTTTCTTGCCTCCTGCATGCCTGCCTCTGAGTTCTAAGGGAGTCAGAATACCAAGGGGCCATAGGGCGTTTCCTAGCACAGTATACTGATTTAAGGGGGGCCAGGGAGTCCACTGCCTTTGCGATAGTATTCGCAAGTTCCCGTGCTGATGAGTCGATATCCTGTAAGGGAAGAGACTCAAAATTAGCAATAAAGGGACCCAAGGATTGGTCAGTCAGGCTCCGGAAATTTCTCTTCTGCACCCAGCAGTTTGTGTCTTTTCTGAGAGCAAAAGAGGTACAGTAAGAGAATTCCATGGAGACTGCATGGTGATCAGTCCAGGAGAGAGGAAGAAGTGGACCCACCTCCAGCCTAGAGTCATTCGTAAACACCCCATCTAATGTATGACCGGCAATGTGAGTGGGAGCAGAAACCTTTTGAAGTAGATTGAAAGAGGCCAGTGGATCCACAAGAGATAACGTATCACTGGAATTACTGTTTTCCAGATGTTAAGAAAAGGCTCTATAACTTCCAAAAGATCAGGACAAAACGAGGATCTGAGGCCTGGGGGTCTATAGATAAGAATCACTGAAAAATTTTGTGAGGGAGAGGAACTGAGGGAGAAAAACATGGCCTGAAAAGAATTATGGGGAGAGGGAAGAGACTCCATACGGCAGGTAAAAGCAGTCTTATATATAATGCCAATTCCGACACCCCTTTTCGGCCCTCTCTGTCCTGTCTTACCATGGTGTAGCCGTCAAGGAGAGCATTTAGCAAATCAGGGCCTGCTGAGTCCGAGCCCCACGTTTCCGTTACGAAGACCCAAGAGGGTTTTCTTTGGGATACGAAGTCTCTAAAGGCTACATTGTTTTTGACCAGGGAACGGGCATTAATAAGAAAGCCTGATTCTTTGGGGTGGGGTGGGGGCTCTTGTATCCCTAATTTCAAGCGAGAGTTAGTGTCCGAAACCTGGATGGCTTGCCCCGACTCTTTCAGACATCTGCAGTGCACACCACGACACAAGTGAACGGGAGTGCACTTGTGATGACATTTTAACATAGGAGGTCTGAGAGAGTTGAAAAAGTTTTTTGAGTACCTTTGGGTACAGGATGGGGAGCGAGAACGCCGGGCAGCATCCCTAGCCCCTAGCGCTTCCTTCGCGCTGACGAGCGCTGACGGGCAGGACTCTGGCATGACTCCGGCCTGAGTCCGGCCCGTCCGCAATGCGCGTCCGCTGCACGGAGGGGACGTCATCCCCTTAAGTAGAAGACTAGAGCGCGTCCGCGCGCTCCAATACCCCCAAAATGGCCGCCAAGAACCAGTGTCGCCTCTCCGGGAGCGAGCTCTCAGCGTCGATGCTCAGCTGAGAGCCGCCCGAGAGCGACTGGTCGCGGGAGCGATGAGGCACCTTCCAAGGTAGGGCGGACTGAGAATGAGGGCTCTGTGGAGAATTCGAGCGCCAGGCACAATGCTGCTACAAAGCTCTTAAACCGGGCACAAGGTTAAAATCCTGTTAAATCAGGCAAATCAAAATTACAATTTTAAAAGTTCTCAGGGCAAGAGTGCGAGAGAGAACCTCCCGGCTTGTCACCTCAGGAGGGGAAAGAACGACTGACTAACGCGCTGCCGTGTCAGGGACCCCTTAAGTAGAAGACTAGAGCGTGTCCGCGCGCTCCAATACCCCCAAAATGGCCACCAAGAACCAGTGTCGCCTCTCCGGGAGCGAGCTCTCAGCGTCGATGCTCAGCTGAGAGCCGCCCGAGAGCGACTGGTCGCGGGAGCGATGAGGCACCTTCCAAGGTAGGGCGGACTGAGAATGAGGGCTCTGTGGAGAATTCGAGCGCCAGGCACAATGCTGCTACAAAGCTCTTAAACCGGGCACAAGGTTAAAATCCTGTTAAATCAGGCAAATCAAAATTACAATTTTAAAAGTTCTCAGGGCAAGAGTGCGAGAGAGAACCTCCCGGCTTGTCGCCTCAGGAGGGAAAAGAACGGCTGACTAACGCGCTGCCGTGTCAGGGACCCCTTAAGTAGAAGACTAGAGCGCGTCCGCGCGCTCCAATACCCCCAAAATGGCCGCCAAGAACCAGTGTCGCCTCTCCGGGAGCGAGCTCTCAGCGTCGATGCTCAGCTGAGAGCCGCCCGAGAGCGACTGGTCGCGGGAGCGATGAGGCACCTTCCAAGGTAGGGCGGACTGGGAATGAGGGCTCTGTGGAGAATTCGAGCGCCAGACACAATGCTGCTACAAAGCTCTTAAACCGGGCACAAGGTTAAAATCCTGTTAAATCAGGCAAATCAAAATTACAATTTTAAAAGTTCTCAGGGCAAGAGTGCGAGAGAGAACCTCCCGGCTTGTCACCTCAGGAGGGGAAAGAACGACTGACTAACGCGCTGCCATGTCAGGGACCCCTTAAGTAGAAGACTAGAGCGCGTCCGCGCGCTCCAATACCCCCAAAATGGCCGCCAAGAACCAGTGTCGCCTCTCCAGGAGCGAGCTCTCAGCGTCGATGCTCAGCTGAGAGCCGCCCGAGAGCGACTGGTCGCGGGAGCGATGAGGCACCTTCCAAGGTAGGGCGGACTGAGAATGAGGGCTCTGTGGAGAATTCGAGCGCCAGGCACAATGCTGCTACAAAGCTCTTAAACCGGGCACAAGGTTAAAATCCTGTTAAATCAGGCAAATTAAAATTACAATTTTAAAAGTTCTCAGGGCAAGAGTGCGAGAGAGAGAGAGAGAGAGAGAGGTTGCAGTAGCATTGGCGACGTCTTGCGTAAAGTATACTCTGCTTTCAGACCAGTGTAAGCTGCCAAGTTGTTTAGCCGCTGACAATATTTGCATCAAGTCTGTAAACTGTAGAAAAAGAATGATGATCCCTCTAGACTTGGAATTTGAAGAATATGTTTGTTTGGGTCCTAAACGATGAGTCCTTTGAATACTAAGAGGACCTTGACTATTGAAGGAATTGCTTTTTGTAGGCAGGCAATCATACTAGATCCTTCTGAATTTTCCGGTATGCCATGGAGTCTAAGATTATTCCTCTGATTCCTAATTCCCAAATCCTCCGTTATTTTCTTAAGTTGTGTAATTTCCTTTAGTTGATGGTATTTTAGCCCCCCACTCATCTTCCCACATCATGAAGTGCGATCAGACTCTTGTTAACATTTCAGCATTCCCAGTCACGAATAGCATCATTTGGGATAAAGTGGATTTTCAGGTCCGACGGAAATTATCAACGTTCCATACGTCTTTCGTGTCTCCATGGGTGAGCGGTAACACAGGACATACGTTCAGATAACTGGGATGAGCACGCAATACAATCATTGTTTTCAGATTTGAAGTATTATACTGCTTTTAATGCTGAAGATTTATATTTAAATTCTACCAATTTTGCGGATGTATTCTGTTATAAACATTATGGGCATAATTTCCTACACGAAACTAATACATTATGACCTGTTGTTAATTATACACAGTGGGAACATTGCCCTACACCTTTAAAAGGAAGTTCAAAGAAACTTAAAAATAAATGTACATACTTCACTGATTTTGATAGGTCAACACTGGACTCATATTACCTTAAATTAAATGTTTCTTCAAATCCCAAAGTTATGTTAACCCATACAAAATTAATTTATTCAAGTTCTTTAAGACATGATATGTCGGTCAGGGGTTATGATCACTGGAAAGCCACCATTAATTTGAAATTGATCAGGCACTGAAGCCTTACATCGTGCCTGCCTAATCCTGGCACAAATTTTGTTTTTAAATGATCGGGTATACCAAACTACTTGCTTAGGTTTGACATCTGCAAAGAAGACCCTGCCATTCCCTCCTTAGCTGAGTATAATAATTGGCGCACGTACACAAATTATACAATTGAGGTTTTACAATCTTTATTTCAAAATGACACATTTAATGTGTCTGAAATGGATCCTTTAGGTTGGCTAGTTTGGCAGTCGACTTCGAAAGCCTGACAACTCCATTTTCATGACACTGTTTCAGGTTATATGCAAGACAGACCCGACCCAAGATTTCCAGATACACATTCGGTAACCACCTATTCGGTGGGTAAATTATGTCAACAGTGGTTGCAGCACTCTACACTATCATCCGTTAAACAACACTTATCGTTGTTATCCAGTAACATCAATTTGGCCGACTTTGTGTTGGGACCCAGGGTTCCTAGATCAAAGAGATTCATTTATGCAGCTTACAATGAAATATGGAATCTTTCACAGATCGAAGCAGCATCCCGTCTGCGGGAAATAGGCCAAGCGAACTTAGAAAAGGTTCTTGCTGTTGTTGACAATAGTATTAACACACTGTCTTCCCACATATACACGTTGGATAATATTGTTTCTTCTGTTATTGATATTGTACAAGAAGATGTGTCCTTGTTATATCATGGTCAAAATCAATTGTGTTCTGTGATGCAATTCGCATGGACTTTGCAAACTCTAAAAATGGGAAAAGTACCATGGGATTATTTAAATGTGTCTGCTCTGTTTTTGCCATTTAATTTAACTGACAAACAGCAGTTTATGTCCATGAAAGATGCAATTTACACTCTTCTACACATAGAAAAAATAGACCCTGTGCCTTTCTCCGTGGCAGAGACTGACTCTGCTGTCTGGCTCATCCATGGAGTTGTATCTTTACCTTTCTCTTTGTTTCAATTCAGCTCTTATATGAAACATTACCAGCTAGGCCGCTTTTCTGCATGAATTGTGGTCTTTCCCTTTCACATACAGATGTTTACAGGATGAGAAAGAGGTATACCTAACCAGGGAGGACTGTGATTCTACAGTAGGTCATTCCCTTGTTTGTAAAAACATAAAGTTACACGGCCTTGTAATGTGTCTGCTCCGAACCTTGCTTGTGTTTTAAAAGGTAAGAAAGTTCCCGCAATAACTCCCACATTCACTCTGCTTACTAACGGTAGTTATCTCATTTTAAATAACCAAAAATGCTGCGGTTTGCTTGCTGGAATACTGTACATTGTAACGGTTTCACAGCGCGTTATTTGCTGTAAAAATGTGCTTTTTCCTCCCCCGCGTGGGAAGCTCGATACCTCAATTTGGCCTTCCGTACCAACTTTGAAGGCAGATTTCAAAAAGTTGAACAGACTAAAAGCGCTTTTATTACAACAAGAAGTCCCCCTTACTTCCGCGCGCAAGACCTTCAATCTGCAGGTGGCTAGCACTGCTAGCGAAACTCAAACTCTTTTGAACACTAACCTCCTACTACATTTTGGGGAGCTTATACACCGCATTTTTAATGCATCTAATACTCAAGGCCTTGCACATTTTTTTTAAAGCTGTCGGTTCTGGCCTTGTGACTTCTTTTCAGACAATATTTGGTGTAATACCTGCATTCATTCATTCTATCTTTTCTAGCATCTTTGGAGGATTCCCTTTAATACTAGAATTAGCTTCTGGAATTCTGCTTCTACTGTGCCTGCTACGTAATGGCTGCTCCTCTTGTAGTGCTGCACAGACCGGCCCGGCTGCAATTGCTCTGTGACCTTATGAATGGATGCTTTGGTACACTACCACTGGCTACTCTGTGTGTCTTATGGGTTGTCCTTCCGCTTGCGTACTTCACTTGCGTGCAACCAGTCTTTTCATGCTTACGATGTCCGTTCACATGGGCATTGGATTTATGCCACTCCAATACGTCATGTTCTGACCCGGATTTCGACCAGTTAATGGGTCCCTTAGTGGCTCATGAGCAGGACTGTTCTGGGATTGGACTTATGGCGTGTGCTGCTGCACTTGGAGTTTTGGCTCAATGGGATATCTGTGAGGCTGCACAGAATCTCCTACTTCAAAGTTACAGCGAATATCACACAAGTTGTCCGTCAGTGCTCATGGAGGCACCCGACTGTGGGGAGCACACTTGTTCATTCAGCTTGCTGAATTGGGTGGCATCCCTTTTTTCTACCAACGACAATGATGTCCTTTTGGAGGGTGCATTCTTTTGCTCATATACTCTGATGGATTAACCTTGCTAATGCACCACAAGCATCACGCAGGTTCTTACATTTCGGATGTATTTCTTAACTTTTTTTTCACCCTAATTGTTTTTTTGTCCCCCCTTATTTTCCCTCTTCTTTGTATTTTTTTTTTACAAATGAAGGCGCTTTTGAACTCTGCTTTCGTCCTATGTCTACATACTATGGACTTACCAGGGGAAGGGAGTAGTATAGATGATGGGTTCATTGTCGACATTGCCAAATTAGCATGAGCTTCGCTGCCATGAGGCTGCTTTTGCGAACGACACTACATGCCTTTATTTTGCAAGACTTTGTTTGTGCCCCTTTTCACATGAGAACTGTCTGCTTTTCGTGTTCTCTGCTGTGCTCTGAGGTTTGGTCTGCACACGATGTACAAGGTCGATCAACAATGCCCCTTGTTATTCTGTTCTGGTCAGTCCCTCGCACCTAGACATAACATGACACACAGCTGCACTACTGAAAGTCGTATGCTTTAATATTGCAAGCGAAGCATGTTGTTAACGCACTTGAAGAGAGACCTTTCCAGAGAGAAGAGCTTTGCTTGTCCTGCGATGTAAAATTTACATCTAGGCCTTGAGGTATGGGGTCTGCTGACAAAGCCCAGAGGTCTTCTTTTTTATAATAAACTATATCTTGTCACGGGAAGGTGGTTTGGCACTGTAGCCCTTTTCCACTGTCTTTTTAAAATGATATCCCCGTTTGTATTCTATGCAATTGTGACAATGCCGACGATATTGTTTTTATGCATTTTGCTGCTAGTAATGTCATGTTTACTGTACCATAGAGAGCGTTAGTTAAAATAAACATTTTAAACTATATCGTGACTCTGAATACTCTTATTGTGGACAAGTATGAGTGAGTGAGCGAAAGAGTTGTCTTGCTCCCGCGATTCCTGAGAGAGTCAGGAGTGTCGTGTTCTGGGTTGTCTAATCATTGGTAGCTCCGCGGATATGTCAGAGAACGAATGAGACACTATAGCTAGTCGGTTTTGGGGATTTTCGGTTACTAAGGTGATAGGTTGGTACTCCACTATACACCGAGGTCCTGGTTTCCTGCGCATAGTTCTGTGTTGGTGCAGAACCTCCGCAACATATGATAACCTAAGAAAACTGTGTTTTAAGAAAAATTTACTTACTTACCTATTATCCAAGAAATGTCCCAGTGTGGTATCTAGGCATACCACACTGAGTAAGAAAAGTAATCTGAAAAGCGATATTAAAAATACTCACAAAGTAATTATAATGTACATGTACAGTAATTTCAACTGTTTCCTAACAGTTGACTTACCTGTAACCATAGCCATTACATTCAATTGTATCCAACTGCATTATTCCTGCAAAGTGACATTACACTTACCTGTACCAGGCCTGGCTTGGTTGTGGATATAAAATGCTACTAAACAATATTTTTATACAAAACAGATTGGTCAGAGTTCGGTCTTTGAGTGTGTGAAATCATTTCTTGCCTGAGTGTGTACAATAAATGCTTAACACTACCCTCTGATAAAGCTTTACTGCTCTCCAACACTACCACAAATAGAGAGTAAGGTATTATCTACTTTAACCTCTGTAAGCCTTTGGGGATCCACTGGACTCTGTGCACACTATACCTTACTTTGGAATACTATATACAGAGCCAGCTTCCTACACTACTCCTCTCTGATCAGGAATTACAGCTTAAAAGTGTATTAAGGAATTCCCAATGCTAGCCTATGAGAGGGGCAGACCTTACAGTAGTAAAAAATGAATTTGGGTGCTTGTCTCTACCAGTACATGTAAAGATTAAACACACATGTCCTACTTTTTGCTTACATGGCACTCTGCCCTTAGGGTCATTTAGGGCCTACCTTAGGGGTGACATATGTAATAAAAAGTGAGGTTGAGGCTTGGCAAGTAGTTTAAAATGCCAAGTCGAAGTGGCAGTACATGCACACACAGGCACTGCAATGGCAGGCCTGAGACAGCTTTTGAAATGCTACTTATGTGGGTGACACAATCAGTGCTGCAGGCTGACTAGTAGCATTTGACTTACAGGTCTTGGGTATATGTTATACCACTTTACAAGGGTCTTACTAGCAAATCAAATATGTCAATCAGGTATACACCAATGTCACCGTGTTTACGGGAGAAGCACATGCACCTTAGCACTGGTTAGCCGTGGTAAAACGCTCAGAGTCCTAAGACCAACAAAAAGAATCAGCAAGACAGAAGGTAGAAGGCAAAATATCTGGGGAAAGACCACCCTAAGGATGACAGATCTAACACTGAGCAAGTGTTATTACATTCCTAAGCAAGAGAAATTACAGAGTCCTCCCACATTACCAACAGTAATAAGGCTCGAAGGTTTACCTCACAAGAGGCGATAGTAAATAATTTAAAATGTCGGCTGTCATATCAGAGAGACACCCACTTGTCAACAGCAGAAACTCCATCACAGAGCTGAAAATGATGTCAAAAGGAGTCCGACCGTCAAGGCCACTAATAAGCGTCAAAGGCAGGCGGCTATTTTGCGTGGGATCTGCACGCGCCCCCAGAGTTAACATTTTCATTCATCCATTTTTGTAATTTCTTTAGACAATGATGGATTCGATTTCTTAGCTAGGGATAATCTTCAGATAATAATTGGGAGTCAACTGCACATTGTCTAATGGAGGCGGAGAGAAAGAATAACGATGATAGAGTCAGCAATCAGAAAGAAGACCTGAAATCTGAGCTTCAGGCATATAGTCTGAAAGTGCTAGGACATGTTCCAGTGACCTGTAGAAACTTCCTCAGGGATAAAATGGGAAGAAAGAATGGTGAAAGCCCAACATGATGATACCCAGTCACTAGAAACATCTATTTAATCAACCTTACAGATGAGAAGCCACTCAATAAAGAAAAAGACTCTTTGTGAGAACTATTGAACAGTAACAAGAACAGTTTTCAAATATAGACACCCAGCTCATCCATTACAAATTTTGTACATGACAGAATTCATGTCTTAGTTCAGGGAAAAATAGATTTTATAATTAGCGGTGAGCGGTTAACTCCGCTTCGCGGGCGGCGTTTGCGGAATTTTGCGACTCAGCACTCCTCACAGTCAGTGTGCATGTCACGGTGGCATAAACACTCACCAATAGCAGGAACAGAGCGGGCAGCCATGGCAGCAATCTCACAGCTCAGGGAGGAGTGGCCTCTCCAGTCTCTATACTCCCACACCAGTGATACGGGGGCTCTACATCGAACTCACATGGGACTAAAATCATGGATCCACTCTCAGCTTGAGCCACCAGGGACAGGGGGAGAGAGAGATCAGGTGGGGCGGGTCCAGCGCCAGAACCCTGGGTTTACCTGCAACTTTCGCTGTGCAGGTAAGGGGGTACACCACTGCATGCGAGTCACCCACCCCTCCTCGTCCCATGACGCTTTGCCTATGTCTTCCCTTCCTGCACCCATCTCAGGAGGCAGGTGATTAAGGATCTGTACTACTCTGCACTCCCATGATGCACCATGGCGAAGGGGTGCATCACTGAGCCCAGAGCATGAGGGCGGCGGTGGCGGGCGCCGATGAAGTGGGATGTGTCAAGTGTGTGCTTTGCTGCTTCCGGGGAAGAGGAGATCGGCAACCTCAATTAGCTGCACTCTAGAGGCCGGCGGGCTGCGGTGCAGCATTCTGTTGGAGGCTTGACAGGAGCGCATATAGAGGTAGGGGTCCCGTGGACCAGTGAAATCTTAGTGTTTTTTAATACTAACTAAGGCATTATGTGAACTGAATACGATTGAGGCAGGGCTGAACTCTGTGGAATTCCAGTGAGTTTTAATGCAACTCCGCGGAATTCCATGTAGTGCAACTCTGTGAACTCCGCCACCCTTTTTTATAATAGCACAACACAGAAGATAGTCAGACATGCACTGAAACTCACAATTCCTGTATCATCTGCCCTGTGCCGGGTTCATCAGGAAACAAAGTTTAAAACTTTAGCAATTGGAGACCTGAATCTGAATCCCACCATGCTCACTCAACCAAAGTGAATAGGAGTGTGAGCTTTAAAAGAAAATTCATAAAGAATGAGCGACAGGCACAAGAGCATATGCAAGACAGACACCAGTAGGGGTCATTAGCAATTTGTTTGCAATGAATGAACTTGCTGAACCAAGGGCCTTGGTTTAGTAATTCTAGTGTGTACATTTGAATTAATTGTGTTCATTATGTATGAGCGTAAATCAATAAAGGAGACTGGGATGTTTCATGTTTTTTCTCACATTGATGATAAAAAAACTGGATGTCTTTGATAAAGTTAGTTAAGTTTATTGTCAACACGTGGTTTGTGTCATTGTCTATTGTTTTTGACTGAGACAGTGTACTGTTATTGCACATTTGTTTGCCATGGAATAACATGGAGTTTCAAAGTAGTCTTCTGAATGCATTTGTGTTTTGTTACTTTTTAATAGACCTATAATATCAACAAGGCATTGGTGCACAAATCAAAAACAATGATGATGTTACATAATGCAAAACAAAATGTACAAACAGTGAAGCTACAGTTTTGAGACCTGGGAATGGTGCCTTTCGGAGACCAATGCCAGTGCAAACAATAACAATATGCTTTGGCCCACACTGAAATAACTCAACATTATAGAAAATATGGCCAGATTGATTTGTTTTTTTTAACCACTTTATTTTTTATTTGGTTTTTAATAATCACATTGACAATTAGGGATATGATCACAGTTTTCAGCGACAATGCTGCTGAAAGTTGTGGCTGAAGAAATAGAGCAGGGTAGCATAGTTAGTAGGCAGAGTAAGTAACTCTTGAAAGTCAAACATTTATGCTGTTCTTGCATTTATTGGGAAAGCTTGTATACAGAAACAAGCCAGGGATTAACTATATTTGTAGCCTTGCCCTAAGTTGCTAAATGGCTTCACCTCTCTCAATGGGCTTGAGAGCAACGATGTAGAGCTTTGGGGGTGCCAGGGGTTTCAAGAGTCTCAGGGCTGGTGTTGGCAAGTGACTGGTCACTCATATAACATGCACCTCAGAGCCTGGAATGGTTTTGTGTCGATGGCCATATTTCCTGCTTTTGGTACAGCAAAGAGATCCAGGAATATATACAGTGTCGTCCCTCAACATTTTCAACAGGCGCAGCGTCTAGGCTGAGATTGCAGAGCCTGCTGCAAGTGCACTCAAAACCTTTTCAAAGAGGTTGGCACCTGTGTGTCTGTCTAGAAAATAAATGCTCAGGCTCTGTGTGGGCTTCTCTAAGAAACAATCACCTACTACATAATGGCTGCATCTCAAAATGTGAAAAACCAAAGAATCAACAGAAACAGTGATCCAGCAGGTTACCAACCTCAGGCACTGAAACACCATATACTCACCTAGGCCCAAAAACACACATTCACATTGGCTAGTAAATACCGCTGGGGGTCAATTTTTATAAATGCCTTATCATGAGATTAGTTACCTGTCAGACTTTAACTAATCTTTCACTGATCAAAAAGTTATTTGCTCTGGTCAATGGACCTATTAGTTGGAACTAGTTGATGGTGAAATGACATAGAATTTATATTTCTTATTATTTGTTAAATAACCACAGACTTGGGAGAAGTTTTAAATGTTTATCTAGTTAATTCATGTGAGCCAAAACAAGAATACAGTACGAACTCCGTTTCTCCAAGGTGGAAAAGTCAATTAATATACTCATCAGTCACATATCTTAGAATGACGTATCAGAATGATAGTACTTCAGAAAGGAGAGGATAGAGACAGCAGTACATTGACATACTACACAGAAGTATATTTACCTAGGATGTTGTGGAAACCAACCCCTTGGCCAAGGAGTTGGATGGGTCCCCTGGGAAAGAGCAGGTGACAAAGACTTCCTTCAGGACATGTTTCAGGACAGGATTCAGGACAGGATAGATGACCTCTTCTAGATACAACGCCTGCGTCGCACCCCTCTCTGACACTTTCTTCCTCCTCGATTATTCCGCGATCTTCTTCTGATTATTTGCCTTAGTTCCCTCCTTGATTCTACCGCGATCTTCTTCTAATTAATTGGCTTAAAATTCTAAGTCTGCAAATCGACTCTTCTTCAGCATTGGCTTAGCTCTCGGACAGCATCCCGGTCTCTCAGCATCTCAGCATCGCTACATGTGTTCTAACTAACTAAACTACCTCAATTATACCTTTCATTACTCATGTACCGCCCATTAATGTTGCAACTTTATGAAACTCCTAATTCTGATTGGACAGGCAAGGGGGAATGATCATCACACCATGCTAAGTTTTAATAATTTTCTTTGGTTCTTTGTTTAATGTTCCCGCCCATTAATTCTTATTCCCAAGCTTTATTTCCCACCCATATTCACATCTTTATCAGACAAATGTATACATTTGATGTTTGTTTCCATTCAGCTTTCAGGATGTCCATCATGTTCCCAGGCCATGTAGCAATGATGGCCTTGGACGGGGTTCAAGTACTACATCACGGCTTCTGGCTTGTCGTTACTGCGCCTGTGTAGAGGTCAGATGGGGTACAGGCTTCAGACTCGCTCTTAAGGCCAAATACGAACTAATAGAGAGGTCAAAAACCTACAGTCCACTGAATACAATACCCCACTACACCTGGAAACATTATGATTTCTCTCTGGGTTTGTGGTAACTGCATTTGCTTTATTATTTTTATTCTTTCAGGGGTCACTTTTCTCACTCCTCTTTCTATTTGGTGTCCAAAATATCTGACTCCAGTTCGACAAAATTGTAATTTCTCTGGAGACACTTTGTGTCCTCCATCAGCCAAATGATTTAACAAGGCTGAACTTCTGGGCATCACTAGTGTTTCTAGACACTTTTTCAAAATGTGATTGAAGATTGAAGGACTTTCTGTATACCCTTGAGGAACTCGATTCCATACTAAAATACGGTCCTCAAACTTAAATGAAAAGAGATACTGGCTATCTGGGTGTAAAGTAATAGAAAATAATGCTTGGCATAAATCAATTACAGTAAACTATCCTGCATTCCATGGTATTTGATACAGAATCACTGCTGGGTTTGGCACTATTGGGCAACAAGGCACAACAATCTTATTAATCTTTCTTAAATCTTGCACTATTCGGTATTTTCCACTAGGTTTTTTAATGCCAATTATAGGTGAATTAAAAGGACTGCTCATTATTTCTTTTAAAATGCCTTGTTTAATCATTTGATCAATTTCTGCGGTAACACCTGCTTTAACTTCGGGACTCATTTTGTATTGCCTAGTATTTGGGTAAACTGCACCTTCCTTTACAGTCACCTTTACTGGGTCTACATTTGTCATTAACCCTACTTCTTTTCCAGTGAAATCCCACACTTCTGGATTCATAGTTGTTTTTAATTCATCTGGTAAATCATCTTTTGTCATTATTGAATACATCTCATCTACTTCTGTGCCTTGTTTTGCCAACATTATTTTACAGAAACCATCTTCATCAGGGGTCTGAATCGCAACATCATCGGTGTGCAGAAAATTGTGCAATTCATTTTACACAACAAATCTCTCCCTAGCAAGTTCACTGGACTTGAGTCGCACACTACAAACTTGTGCATTTCTCTGAAATTGCCAATGCGCACCTCCATGGGTTCTGTGATTGGGGTTCTAATCTGTTTATTTGTAATGCCTACTACTCGGATGGCTTCTCCCGAGAGGGGTAGGTTTGTGATGTCTGCTGTTCTCACAGTAGAATGGGTAGCACCTGTGTCCAACAAAAAGGTAATATCTTTTCCTTCTACCTTCCCATCAATATATGGACCTGACTGATCTACCGGTAAGGATGCGCCAAGTACGCATTCCTCTTAATACCCCCTCAGGCACCGTCATTGATCATCTCCATGAAGGAGACTGTTCTGCAAAAGAAATTGTGAAGTCACAAAATTTTTCTTACCACTGTCTCCTGGAAATTCAGTGTCCCCACCTATCTCTACTCTAATCCCATTTACTAATAAAAGCTCTTCCTGCATTAGCATTTAGTAAACAGCTTGTTTTAGTTTCAGCAAAGCAAATGCTTAGCATGTGAGCTTTCAAGCGGCCATTTTTAGAGCAACTGCGCAGGTGCAGAAATTTCCCTCCTAGCGAAAGAATGTCATTCTGCAGTTGACGCATGCGCAGTACAGTTTCCCTCGTTAGCAGCCAATTTAAGTTTCACTCGGGTTACTTGTTAGTAAAACACCTAAGCAAGCTTCATCTTGCTAAAATGTGTAATGTGGTGCATATTAATTTACAAAATACATAATTAGTATATAGTTATGAGTTAAATGAGAGGATTGCATCAGAGCAAGTCTCTTTCATACGAGACCTTGCTCCATCGATAGCAGGTCCCTGAGTGACAGTGGCAGGGCTTTCAGGGTGGCGACATGCCAACCTAAATGAGAATGGAGTCAGAACTTGTATACTCACTGTTTCACTCACCTACACAATCCTCTGAGTGACTTCAACACCTGCTTGAGAGATGTGTCTATAATCCACGTTACTCATGTCTTTGCTGTACATATTCTGTAAGCACTGAAAGATTTTACGAGTTTGTCCTGTTTGATCTGTTCTGAGCAGAACGGAAGATCAAACTTGCTGCTTTATGTGAGAGAGGGAAGCTTACTTTGCTGCTTGTAGGAAGGTGGTTTATTATGTAGTGACCTAACATGAGGTACACTTTGTAGAAAGTGCAGACAACTCTTATTGGTTTACAGGATTTAAGTTATTAATCCCACATGCTCTCTTTGTGGTTGTGTGGACTAGAAGTTTAGGCTTAACAAAGGGTAGTGTTAAGCATTTGTTCTACACACAGAGTAAATAAATGAGTCACATTCTAGAAGAAACTGAAGACCAATTTAGAAAAATAACATAGATTTTTATCTAATTTTAGACATCGAGTTTATCAGAATCAGGTAATTACTTTAGACATTATGGATTTTTACAGAAAAAACTGTAGAATATCACGGCTATCAGATTTGAAGCATGGGTCTCGAATGCGGTATTGTTATCTTATTGGAGAAACATTTACTGCATAGGTACACCTATAGACTACTTACAGAACTGTTCTTTTGAAATTAAGGTAAGAGGGGCCATGGTCTAAGAAAGCACCAGCAGTTCAAGTTTACCTACCCTGGGGTGTCCGAGTGCAGAGGTGCTGTATGCGGTGGTAGCCTTGAACGCTACACGTTAAAGTCAATGAGAAAAGTACCTGTAAGAAAAAGGCTGCGAGTGGGGACTGGGGGATTGGTGGAGCAGATCCCAAGTAGGGCTCAGCTCTTAAGGGTCTCAGGACCACAGAGACACTGTCCGTTTACTTGAGCCTGGGCTGGGAAGGTCGGATGGATGCAGAGGTGTTTTGTCCTGTGGTCGGTGAGTTAGAGGCTCTCACGGTTCTTGGTTACCTGCAGAAGAGGGAAAAGAAACTCAGCAGGGTCACCCTCGGTGTGGAACTGACCTCTCTTGGCGTTCCTTGATGTGCAGGTAACTTTTGGTAAGGTGGTGTTCTTCCGTCTGAACACAATCAAGCCTTGGTGCATACAACTGGGTCCAGTATGCCAGGTATTGATGCAGGGGGGCTCCAGGAGGGTCTAGCTGCTCTGTACTTACTTGGGAGCTGGGGCTGACCTCTGGGAGCCCTGAAGTCCTTCTTCTGGGGCGCTTCTCTCACGGTGGGCCTGGGGGTCGACAGAACGCTGTACCGGGCAGATGCAGTCGGTGCCTGTTGGTGCAGGGAAGTGGCTCCTCCACTCCTTGGGAGATGCTGCTGGGTTGATGAAGTGCATGGCACACCTCCAAGGGTTTGGGGAGGTCATTCCGCTTCTGAACGAGTCGTCTTAGTGATTGTCAGGACAGCAGCAGCCAGACAGAGTTTTGTGGCAAGTTTTGTTGTTGGCCCACAATTCTCATATCTGCGGCTCTTCTCTGTCCTTCTTCTTCTTTCAAGCAGACAAATCTCAGGTCCTGGTGTCAGGGGGCCACCTAAATACTAAATTTAGGGGCGTTAAGGGAAGTGAAGTGTGGCAGCGAAGGGGCTACTTACCTCTGGGGTCAATACACTTCCTGTGGTGAGTGGGCATAACCCTGTCCCAGAGTTCCTAATTCCACCAAAAACAACATGGTGGATCCCTTCTTTTGTGGAGCACATCAGGTAACCCACCTTTGGGGTGCGTCTAGCCTGGAGGTGCAAAACGCCTACTTGCATAGAAAAAGTCCTGCCTATGCTGGAGCCAAATGGGTCTAGAGGAAGACAGGGTTGCATATCAAAGGTGGCAAAGGCTTTGAAGCCTCTGGCCTTGGTATTCAGATTCACTAGCCATCCTGCAGGAGGAGGTGATAACACCTTCTGCGGAGCAGGCATTGTTTCCTGACCTCAGAGAGCACTGGCTCCCACCTACAGGGAGTCAGAAACTCGTCTGTTGTGGCAGACTGGACGATACCAGTCAGCCAGCACACTAGAAGACTAGTAGGGTTCAGGGGGCACCTCTAATGGCCCCTCGGGGTGCCTATCATAATACATCCAATACTGGAATCAGTATGGCTTTATTAAGACAAGGTGTTCGATACCAAATACCATAGGTTCAGTAAAGCCATTATGTAGCTGGGTAACTCGTAATGACCAGTGCCCAGGACATACCTTAAGATGGATTCCCTGTTCACTTGCAATATCTAGTAATAGAACTAGACATCATAGGGGCATATCTGCTCATGCTGATATGTTCTCACATAAAATATAATGCACCCTGCCTTAGGGCTCTAAGGCCTGCTATAGGGATGGCTTACATATATCATATGCAGTAAATTTAGCATTTCACACAGTGAGTGTGCCATGTCATGTTTTCACAAATAGTTTTCACCATGTCACGCAGCCTGCAATGGCAGTCTGCATGCCATTTGTATGGGGGTCCCTTCAGGTGGCATAATACATGCTGCAGCCCTTAGGGTTCCTCTTTAGTACCCATGCCTTAGGTGTCAGGGGTACCATTTACTAGGGACTTACAGGGGTGCTAAAGTATGTGCCAATTGTATCACCATTAGACCATTTTACCTTATTTTAGGGAAAGAGCACTGGCACTGGGGCCTGGTTAGCAGGGACCCAGTGCACATCAGTCGAAAAACATCAGCACCAGTGGCAAAAAGTGTGGGTGACCATGAAAAAAAAGGGGTACTTTCCTACAGTACTGTTTTAATGTACCTGTGATTTGAATAAATGAAGCTTGTCATGCTGCTGTCTGATTTGTACCTGTTCTGTAATGGGGAAAACTTGAGCTGCTGCTGTACAGGGTGGGGTGTTCTTGTTCTAATAAGAAGGGTGCTTCAACTACTGTTGCACCATGTCATGAAAAATCAAAGGATATATTAAATTCACTTTAATAACATGCCTTACGTAAAGGGTACTGTTTCACATTATTTGATGTGAGATACATACAGTCCTGAGGTAGACGCCTGATCCCAGAGGGGCACTCTTCGAGTGCTGAAGCATGTTGATTGAAAAGAGAAACAGGGTCTGTTGTTCAACCCTCCTGTTTATTATCTTGTGGTAGGACGACACCACTTAAACATTTTAGCTCATCCACACACAATTTTAATATAGGTGTGACAAAGGTAGAAAATAAATGTTGACATAAGGGACATAAACTCACCCAAACTAGCAGACCCATAACTAGAAGACAGTATAGCCAGTAAACGCTAGTACTCTTGGATGGTTCCCAGTGCTAGAAATTGAACCCACTGATAGAGCATAGCACACTAGGTAGGTGATGGTTTATTATCCTATGTGAGCACATGAATGTATGGGAATTCCATACGTGTTCTCGCAGTTTTTTCCAGGAGTTTTGTATTTCATTATACATTTATGTCTGTTTAAGGAGAGCGCCCCTACTCAACTCTCTCCCTCTATAGTGTGTTAGCTGACAGTGTTGTAACTGGCATGTACCTGTGAGAAAATTGTGTGATGTTCCCCGTGTTACTGCCATCAATCTTTTACTAATTTTTAATGTTACAGAAGGTTGCCCTGCTAGTGTCCCTGTTTCACCTTTATTGTGTTGTGAAGCTTGGTATAAAACTTTCCACTACGCAAAAGAAATAGGGTCTGATTAATTTCCTGGAGGCTGGCCCGTCCTCCATCAGGGCGATGGAGTAAATTACTCTGATGTGCTGCAGGCCAAATTTAGAAATGTCCGATGGGCCAGCAGACATTTCTAGCATTGGCAGGAACTGTTGTTACTGTGGTTCCTGTCTATGCATCATAATTTTAAGGGTAGAGCTCCATCAAGAAGACAGCGCTGTATGGCAAACTTACTAAGTTTTTAGTTTGTGAAGAAAAAAATGCCACCCTCGCCATGGGTGCTTTCTCCCATGGCAAGGGGGAATTCAGCACTTTTCAATGCCCCTTACTGCCAGGTTTTTACTTCGGGGTGACGGGCACTGAAAAACAGCTATATGTTGTCCATCTAAATTAGGTGGGCAGACATATAGCCAAACCTCAGATGGCCCTTCGTCTGTCGGAGAAGTATGACGACAGAAGACACAGAGCAGTCTCCGCTGTTGTCAAACTATTGTCCGCCCACATTTAAACCGGATGGGTGGACTATAGTTTTGGCGGGGAAGGAACTTGTTGCCATTGCGGAGAGGAGTTGGCCTAATGGCTAGGGCGGTTGACCTCGAATCTGTGGAACTGGGTTCAAATCTCGGCAATGACGCTGAACATCCTGTGATTCTGGGCAAATCACTTAATCTCCCCGTGCATAACAAAAGTGAATGTGTCTTCCTGTAATGCAACTGGTGCTATGTAAAGCACTGATACCCGATTTGGGTCAAGTTTGCGCTATAGAAAACTCTGTAAAAAAATAATTTGCGATGGAGTTCCCTCTCTGACAAGATATATATCTAGTGATGGAGCAAGGACTCGTATAAAAGAGACTTGCTCGGAAACAATCCTCTCAAATAACTCATAACACTGCATTAATCATGTTTTTAGAGACTAATATGCACCACATTCCATATAATTAGCTTAGATGAAGGTTGCATATGTGTCTTACTAACAAGTAACCCGAGAGAAACTTGAAATGGCTGCTATTGCTGGAATTTGCACAGCGCATGTGTCAACTGCATCTATGCAGGATGACGAATTAAAGCTTGGAGGGAATTTTCTGCATCTGCACACTTGCTTCTAATATGGCCGCTTGAAGGCTCACATGCTAAGCATCTGCCTCGCTGAAACTAATTTATGCTATTTACTAAATGCTAATGCAGGGAGATTTATTTTAAGAAATGGGATTAGAGTAGAGATAGGTGGTATACAGTGAAATCATTTTATTTTGATTTTAACATGTTTCTTTTTGACCTCTCGATTAGTTCGTATTTGGGCCTCAGAGCAATGCTAAAGTCTATACATCACATGACTACTCACGGAGGCGCAGTGACTACCAGCCAGAAGCCATGAGGGTGTGCTTGGATCCCGTCCAAGGCCACGTTCGCAAAATGTCCAGGGACAGTGATAGACATCCTGCAGGATGAACAAGACAACTATTGAATGTATTCTTTTTATTGATAAAGATGTGAAATGCGGGTGGGAAATAAAGCTTGGGAAAATAAATTAAGGGGCGGGACCACTGAGTAACGATCTAGAAAATTGTTCAAACTTAGCATGGTGTGATGATCATCCCCCCTTTCCTGCGCAATCAAAATTAGGAGTTTCATAAATTTGAAACATTTGGGGGTGGTACATGCCATCAGAAAATTATAATTGAGGTAGTTTAGTTAGTTAGGTGTTGATGCTGATGGTGATGCTGATGCGGCTGCTGCTGCTAGTGTTGCTGAGATGCTGAGAGACCGGGATGCTGTCCGAGAGCTGATCAAATACTGAAGAAGAATCGAATTGCAGAACTTAGAGCCAAATCCAATTAATTAGAAGAAGATCGCGGAAGAATCGAGGAGGGAAATAAGGTAAAGAATTAGAAGAAGATAGCGGAAGAATCGAGGAGGAAGATAAAGTCAGAGAGGGGTGTGATACAGGCGTCGGACCTAGAAGAGGTCATCTTTCCTGTCCCTGAAACCTGTCCTGAAACCTTTATCACCTGAGCTGTCCCAGGGGACCCTTCCAACTCCTTGGCCAATGGGTTTGTTTCCACACCATCCTAGGTACCTATAATTCTGTGTAGTATGTCATTGTACTGCTCTCTCTATTTTCTCCTCTCCAGGTACTGTCATTGCAATAATATTGTTTAGATGATTTACTGACATATTTGATAGATTGATTTTCCTTCCTTGGAGAAAACGGTGTACGAATTATGTTTTTGCTTTAGTTTACATAAATTTAACGAGATAAACATTTAAACTCTTCCAGAGTCTGTGATTATTTAAAATATTCAATTTACGTAATTTCACCTTATACTAGCTTAACTAAAAGGTCCATTGACCAGAGGAAACTACTTTTGATTTTAAAAGATATTAAAGAAAATGTTAAGGTAAATTAAACTTGAAAGCATATCACACAAATTGACCCCTGTGGCACTTTACCAGCTTACCTGAATGTGTGTTTATGAGCCTAGGTGAGTATGTGGATTGAGTGTATCTCTAGCTGGTATCCCGCTGGATCACTGGCCCAAAGTAATTTGCTTTGTTATTAATATGTGATGTGAAAGAAAGACTGATTCCCCACTGCAGTGTCCAGATAGACACATAATGTAGCAGCCCCTCCCTCTGGTCACTGCTTACACCTATCCCACACCCATCCAACCAACACAGGCGTCACAAGTCAGATGACCCTGTTAATAATAGGGCCTGGGTACACGTGCTCGAGGCCAGTTACATACCCTCACATCTAGTGTCTATGTGGTCCTTTTTCTTAGGATGTGGGCCTAGGGCCCCACACATTTACTTCCATAAAAAATAGGAGCAGAGTTTACTTTTGATTTTAGGTATGAACCTAGCAGTTTTTTTAATGGACTAGACAACTTTGAAATTCTTTGAAACATAAATGACAAGTGCCACTATGTCAGATATAACACTTCAACCAGTTCTGGCATTTTAGCTACAAGCACTTTGCATGCCTAGATTTTGAGCACATAAAGAGACTGTTAAAGCAAATCTACAAACTCCTCAACGTAACATGCTTGTGGCTAAAAAGCAAGGAATGGCTGATGGTACCATATTTCGCAGTAACAATTGGCAGATTAGCGAAATGTAAAATAAAATTTTCAGTTCCAAGTATTTCTTTGCCATTGCATTATGGGACATGTAGTTTTAAGTTTCATTGTCAACACAGACCTACATGTTCAGATTGCAAACAAAAAATAAGACTGGACATGTCAGCATTGCATCACTTTTTCATCTTGGGCTACTAACAGCTGCTAAACATGAGTCAAGCAAACGTTATACATAAACACACAGTAAAGAAAGAAATGTATAAGCGTAAAAAACATATGTTGCGTACATGCGAGTTTTCTACACAAAGCTTAACTCTGCCCGTGGGCGGTGTCAGTGTTATTTGGAGGAGGCCAATGAGAGTGAGTGTTGTTACATCCAGTTTGTTGTTGTTCCTTTTGCTACGCCACATCCAAAAGCAGAACGAGATGTCGTTGAGAGTCATGATGCTATGTAGCAATGTATTTGTTTTCATGCAGTAGCCTCATTGTCTCTGCCCTCATCGTCGCTGTTTGCTGTGGAAAGCTCATTTTTCCTACCAATTTTCTCATGGGAGGCACAGGCTATCTGTCACACCACTAGTTCTGTAAGTTTCATTTTCACGCTGGTCACGTGACTTCGTAGTAACCTGGAAGAGAATGCATCCGTCGTTCCTCGGAGGCTCCGAGATCCAACATTTTCTTGAGCTCAGCATCGACCCAAAACCGAAGCCACCGTAAAGGACACAAGAATTCGCGTTTACAGCGGAATTTATAAGCGGGTGAGAGGAAGAGAGATATGAATATATTGTTAATTTTAATGCGTTAAACGAAAGCGAAACTAAATGACACCGCTTTCCCAGTCCAAGGGTTGCCCGTGGTGGCCGCACATGAAAGAGAGCAGCAGAACCTCAACTATCGCCACGCCCAATATTGGGGCACAAGACTAGCCTTTACCTGTTTGTATTTTAGCAAAGCTCCGGTGACGGCAGAGTGAGATGAAGGAAACGGAATCTGTCACAATTGAGGGCTGTTTGTGGTTTCACTTCAATACAATAGTAGAGACAAATATCATGGCAACCTTTTAGTAACGAGGTTTAATATCGAAATGCTGGTACGGCTTTAACAACTCATTAAAACGCAGGGGCTTATTTTCCAGCCCCGTGCGCCGCCTGTGCCTCACTTTTAATATGGGAAAAGATTACCTACGGGCGGCGCAAGGTGCTTGTAAATAAGCCCCACAGTGTCTGACTATTTGCACAGTTACAGGAAAGACCTGGGGCCTTATTTACCAGGCTCCCAGCGGCAGGTGTGCAACGCCCATTGGGCTGAAGGGCTTCATATTTGCTGTTCGAAGTATGTACAGATAGTTCTGAAAATGCGGCTTTAGGGACCAGATGTATCGAAGCTTTTCGCGTTTGGCGATGTATGAAACATTTTGAATTCGCAAAATGGGTAATCGCAATTATTTGCGATAACCTAAATTGCGAAAGCAGTTAGGGAATCGCAATTTGTGATTTCCTAAATGAAATTCTTGTAGCTATCGCAAATTGCGAATTAGCATTAAGGAATCGCAAACTACCACCAACTTCTAGTTGGTGGTATTTGCAAATTCCTAGAAAAATGCACTTTGTTGCATTTTTCCAAGTGCCATGTAGCGCACATACGCCACATGTGCACACATGTACTTTTCAGGGGTGCAACAGGGTGTCCTTTTGGAACCCTTGAAATTGCATGCGCAATATGCAAGTACCTATTGGGTAATCGCAAATTGTGCATGCAATTCCCATTTATTCCTATGGACCTCTAGGCCCATAAAAATGAATGGGAAGCCATTACCTATTTGGGAGTCGCAATTAAGGAATGCGTAGGAATTGCAACATTTTTGCAAAAACTTACATACATTGCATTTTGCTAGTCTATAATGGCGAATCGGTAAAATTCTCTATTATAGACTCGCAAAATCCAATGTTGATACATCTGGCCCTAGGTGACTGCTTATTTTTGTACCGTTTGGAACATAAAAATAATAAGCTGACAACCCTAATCATAAGACTGGAAGTTTGTTGCAGGATCAACACATTTATTTCACCACCCTCGATCCCTGATTAATGCCATAATAGCAGGGCTTTGAGTGGGCTGGGTCCTGCTGGTGCTCAGCACCAGCAGTAAGTAAAAGCAGGCGCTGAGATGAGTCCCTATTGGGCTCTCCATTTTCATCGTCACACTGGAAAAAAAATCTCAACTCTGCAGCAGTTCACTCATCTTCATTTATTTTTGTGGTAGGCCCGCACAATTAAGTGATTTGCCCAGAAGCACAGGATGTTGAGCCGACGCTGAGACTCAAACCTGCTTCCTCAGCACCAAAATTGGCAGCCCTAGCCATTACGCCACAACCTCTTGCACAAGAACTAAAGCATTTTCCATATTATATTCAACGAAGCCATAGTTGTATGTATGCATGTAGTATATTTCTCTTATACACCTAGCAACCTTTGACAAAGCCAATAGTCCTGGCTTGTTGTAGGTGTAATGTTACTAAGCACCAAACCTATCTGCCAGGCATACCACCAAATCAGTGTGCTTAAAGTCGGGGGAGTAGCTACCACAGGTGCAGTGGCAGCGGGGCCTAGAGCTCCGTGGGGCCTATTGAACCTTGAAAATTGCTCTAATTACTGCCACAACTGCATTCAAAGAGGCCACTTTCCCTGCTTGCACCAAGGCCCATGGCATCCTTTCTATGCTACTGCTAAAAGTCATCCAAGTAAATTATTGCATCAGTGGGCCTGTATAATGCAGTGTTGCGAAGTAATCCCCTCAATGAAATTTCTGGATTGTCTGACCAGACGCACAGAAGATAGACAAATGATAGCTGTGGGTCTCTTTCTAAAGGAAGTTGACTGGACTCAGTACAAAACCAGCAAGAAGACCAAAATAAGCCTTCTCACGCTAAAAATTATAGAATGTTTGACTTAAACAACAATCTTTAGAAATTTCAGTAAACCATGTTGGTTTATGAACAGGTCTCTCTTTGCCCAAATTATTTAATATGTGAAATTGTAAATATAAGTAATGTAACTGTGTAATACCAAGAAGCATTTTGGTGTCAATTACCTTGTATCAGTATCACCCCAGCCCCCATCATTATGTATGACACTCAAAAGCAATGTATCTAGCTCCCGATAAATTACATAGTATCAGAAATCACGTTAAAAAACAAATGGTGCACAAAGTCGTCAGATATGATAAAAGCTGAAAATTTAAAAAGGAGGTGTGGCTCTTCGACTCCCAAAAAGCAACCTTGCAGTAACAATATGAAGGAAAAAACATGACAACATAAGCATCCTTTTCCAGCAAGCGCATAAAGATGTTCTGTGAAATCTAAAGAGCCTCTGCAGTTGGCATTAGCAAGTAAGCAAGAGCGTAAAAGAATAACCATTTTCAAAACCAAACATGAAACCCTAGTCATTTTTCACCCAGAGCAACCGACAGAGTTGCCTATTAGTCTAGAGGCAGGCAGAGAGGCTCACTTTCAGTGGCGTTTCACAGCAGCAAAGTTAAAATATCCCAACCCAAAGAAGACGTCCACCCTCTCAAAGACCTCTTCCATGTGTAGACATTGTTGGCAGTATTTGAATCAAAAATAATTCAATCCCAGTCAGAGAGCCCCTCTCACCCCCAGACGGCTGCCACCCTCCTAAATCCGTAGGGAGTTCACGTCTCCCTTGGGCAGTGAAAGACGCTTATTCATTCAGTGCAATCACACCTGAGTGAGACCAGACTCGTAGGGAGCCCCGGTCACTAGGGGGGGGGGGGGGGGGGGGGCAGTTTCCATAGGTGGCCCGATCTCCCCAGAGAGCCCCTTTTCTCCCTCAGAGAGCCTCCAGTGTGCCTAAGTCTCGCACCAGGTGTCTCTTAACATAGGGAATTCAGGTTCGAGTCTCGGCGCCGACTCAACATACTGTGATTCCGGGCAACTCACCAAGGGGCATATTATCAAGAAACGGCGTTAAAATTATCGCCGCTTTAGCGACAGAAAACTGCTGCTAAAGCGGCGATAATGGGCTTGATAATATGCCCTTGAGAATTCCCATAGAAGCCCATGTTCTGGTGTCAACATGGGCTTCTATTGGAATTCTCTGCCGCATATTATCAAGCCCATTATTGCCGCTTTAGCGGCAGTTTTCTGCCGCTAAAGCAGCGATAATTTTAACGTCGTGCTTGATAATATGCCCCTAAATCTCCCCATGCATACAAACAAAACAAATGTACAAACAAAAGAAATGACCGTGGCTGGCGCTCGTGGAAAGTGCTCAAATGCCCTTGGACTAAGTTCGCTCTACATAAAAATGCAAAAAAATTCAAATCTTCAAATGTACTCTTCACAAAATGACGTCACTGTAACAAGGGTTATTTTACTTCAGATTTTGCTAAATCGATCAATTCCCCGACAACAGGTACCAGGCTAATTCGACATGTTTCATGCGTTAAATACATTATATAATTTATGTACTAGATTCTTTAAAATCACTTTTTCCAAAACAGGATTGTTTTTATCGTGGTTTTGAGGAATAAACTAATTAGATTAAAATCTCTCTCTTAGCGACCCCCCGCCGCCTGGAAATGAATGGATAACGCTGTGATCAAGTAATGCTTCGTGGGATGAAAACTTCTAGCAAATGAGCCTCAGATGTCGTTTCACGCATGCCCCCCTCTGCCAACCCCTCCCCCCCACAGACAATCACATCAAAGTTGGGTGGTGACAAAGCACTGAGTAGTACTGCTCAGTGGGCGAATGCATGTGCTGTAGACACCTGTATGCAGCACAGGGCAGCAGCTTGACAACCAGCGGGGCCTGCTTGCAGTCCATCCTTGTAAAGTCGGTGAAGCGAGTACTGAGGGATAAAGCGGGATGAAAAAGACCCCGCAATAGTCAGCTGAAGAGAGAGAACGTTTTGGATGTGGAAGAAAGAGGCCTGAGGAGGAATCAAGACTAGGCAGCCCTGGTAATCGGCAACCCCAACATGTGACGGCGGCGGTGGGGGCTTCCCACGAAAACGCTGGGTCCTACCTAAAAAGCACCAGGGCAAATATTTGTATTATAACAATTGTCCTCTGAATGAGGCACAGTGATGTTGTTGACTCCTAGGGGAGACTTCCTCAGTTCAGGAGTATGTGTGCTGTCTACAAGGTAGAAATAAAAGCGACCCACCTTTCATTCCAAAACTTTGCATATACGATGCGATTAAAGGATAGAATAAGATGTTTATTTGCCAATTTCCGCTATGTGATGCGTGACTCCTTCACCAAAACAGAGATTGTATTTGTTACCAATATTACCTTACTTGTATAGACGCGTGGGCCATAGATGGAGAGTTAAAGGCAGTACTACAAGTCCCAGCATGCAAAAGTCCTGCTTGGGGGTCATACTTGACATGGTGACACACGACAGCTTCATTGATGTCAGCGAAAAACTTTATTTGTTAAAAGTTAGTTTGTGACCTGCATTTTCTTTGCAAAAAAAACCACACGAATGTCTGACAATAGAGGCTTCAATAAACCTATTTTGTCGCGAGGTAAGATTGAAAAAATACACATTTACTATGAAAAAACCCCCAGCAAAGGTATGTCTCGCATTTACCTTCCAGCCAATCCGTGCACATCTAAAATGTAATATAAACGCTTGCTGCTGACATCTACGTTTATCTGAGGATAACGAGTTGAAATTTCACAAAACTAACTCAGCCTTTCACCTTTCTAAGGTGAGTTAATTCCCTTTCATTAAAATGAGTGCAATTTCTTAGGGCAATGGCCGCGCAGGAAGCAGTGAAAACCAGTGTCTTTCAAAGTGCCCAAGATACGCGCTCGGTGTATATACTGTAATATATACGGTATTCAGATTACACGTTACATCGCGCTTCTCTCCAAATGAGGCCCAAGTAACCCCACCCTACTGGCAGTAAACAAGTCAAATACATCGAGGAGACACGATTGATCACAATTTTAATAAATTCTGCAGTTTCAGCTCAGTTCAGCCATTTCCTTTCCCCTACTCCCTAAAAACGTCCCACTGTTATTAAAAATACCAGGCAGCATAGCGCTGCATGAAAATATTGGGCGCTGCGCCGAGCAATCCGGACAGTCGCTGGCGGAGGGGGGGTTGTCGCGTGGGGAAATTTACTACTCGCCCGCCTGCCCATTAGGAGACTGAGGTTTGAGCCTTTGCTCAACCCTCGCTCTCTAATGGGCATGCGAAAGCCAGTGCTATACAAGTGCGCATGACTGGGCACGGCGGAAAAATTTGCCGACCTTCCCCACTCTTGCGCACTTGTGCTGCTGCCTGGCTGTTGCCCCTGGTCCGACAATCATGTCAGTCAACATGACGCGGACCGCCCACCCCCTTCAGACTCTGAAGGGGGTGGGCGGTCCGAAGTCATGCTGACTGACATGATTGTCAGTTCTCCCTCGGCGTCTTTGAACTTAAGTAAACTGATTCAGTTTACTTAAGGTCAGAGACGCCGAGGAAGCTGCGGGCGGGGGGGGGGGGGGCTACACCCCAACGGATGTACCCCGCCTGTGTGAAGGCAATAACAGAAGCAGCGAAATACCAGTTGGGTGGCACATTATGCTGAGCACAGATTTTTAGCATAAATGTTTTAAGGCACACACTTAATTATATCCCCCCTTTGAGAGCCCCCTTGTAAGAAGCTAGCTCTGTATGTACTATTCCAAAATGAGGTATAGTGTGCACAGAATCCAGTGGAACCCCAAAGATAGGCATAGGTAAAAGTAGATAGTACCTTACTCTCTATTTGTGGTAGTGTGGGCGAGCATTAAGACTTTATCAGAGGGTAGTGTTAAGCATTTATTTTACACACTCAGGCAAGAAATTATGTCACACACTCTAAGACTGAAATCAGACCAATTTGTTTGTATAAAAATATTATTTAGTTATTTAATTTCTAAAACCAAGCCACACCTGGTACAGGTAAGTGAAATAATACTTTGCAAAATCTTATGAAGTGATTTACAGTTGAATAAAAGGTTCAAATGCAGTTAGTTGATTTACAGGTAAGTAAACAGTTCAACATTATTTTTCAGTTGATTTACAGATTACTGTGCACATTACTTTTGCTAATCAGTGTGATATGCCTAGATATCACACTGCGAAATTTCCTAGAAAAAAAGGTAAGTAATTCAGTTTTTACACCTATGCAGTTCTTCAATGTTTCATACAAACCAACCCCACGCAAGAATTTTCAAGGAAAAGCAGTTAATGCAATCCTATGGGAGGAAATTAAGTTATCGGTTTGCAGGTGAGTACTGGTTTGTGGGAGTTGGAATTCTGGGGTAAGAACCAGGGTAAGCCCAGGGTCTAGGATGCACTCTCAGAACACCCTCAGCTGCACTAGGGTGGCCGGGTGCAGAGTGCTGAGGCCCAGTGTTATCCAATGGGGGATATGGGGCCTCCGGTTGGTGGCTGCTCACAAGCAGAACACAAGGTTGTGGGAGCAAAGCTCCTGGTGTTAGGCTCAGGGCAAAGGGGGGTCCGAGTTGGCATACAAGGTGCACCCCCAGCGGCACCGGGGTGCCCAGGTGCAGGGTGCTGTTATAGCGCCGGGTGCCCTGTTGTTTTCAATGGGGATTGCCGGTTTTGTTTTTTGGCTGCAGGCCCGGTCCAGGAAGACTTCTGGGGAGAACCAACAGATGGGCAGTTAAGTTGGAGGGCTCTGGGACGTAGGTCCACCTCGGATTCTCTTCTCCAGGGCGCAGTGCGGCTGGATGCAGGGGTGTCTTTTGAGGTCAGATTTCACCTTACCTGGCCACTCTTGGTAGGGGGAGGGGTCTCCGTGCAGAGGCTGCAGGCGACGTCGGGGAGTCCTGGAGGGGTCAACCCACAGTGGACTCAGACTCTGGAGCGCTGGAGGACCTCTCTGGGACTGGTGGGCCACCCAGATTCGGGCCGTAGGCGTCGGGTGCAGTGGTGGTTCCAGGCGTCTGGTTCCTTTGTCCTCAGCAGGCTCAGTCTGTCTTGGGAGTCTCTTTTGACCAAGGCAGTTGTTCACAGGAGATCTGGTCTTTATTGAAGGCAGTCAGTCCTCCCAAGGTTTCTGGAGGTCACTGGCTGCAGGACAAGGCGACTTTTGGCGCGGGATCTCTGGAAACTGCAGACGGGTCAGTAGGGCTGGGGCCCAGTCAGTTCTTCTCTGCAGTCTCCTCTGCTGGGCGTCTTCTTTCGTCCTTTTTCTTCTTAGGTTGCGGGAATCTGTTTTCTTGGTTCAGGGCTGTCCCCTAAATACTGAGTTTCGGGTACGTTTTAGGGGTCTCGAGGTCCGTACCCAATGGGCTGCTGACCTTAGGGTGACTACACTTTTGGTATGTTCACCCCACATGGGGGAGTGGGCACAATCCCTAATCATGATTGGAGAGTGCCTGCCATCAGCAAGATGGCGAGCACTGAAGAGTGGGCTTCACCTCGCCTCCCCCACCTGAGGGGTGAGATTCGCAGAGGTGGGCACATCTTCTGGGCTGTTGTAACTTTTCCTGCCTGTCTTCCTGCCGAAAATGAGGGGAGACAGGAAGGGGGCCTGCCCTTGATAGCAGAAGAGGCATCGGGTTGCGTTACAAAGGCAGCAAGGCCTTTGAAGCTCCCCTGCCACAGATGGCTCTTCCTGGCCTGGGGGAGGTGTGACTACCTCTGCCCAGGAAAGGTTTTGTTTCTGGGCTCAGCGAGCGAGGGCTCCCACCCCAAGGTTCCAGAAACATGTCTCGTGGTGGCAGGCTGGTGTGTACCAGTCATGGAACCTACCAGAGGCTGGTCGTATTTCAGGGGGCATCTCTAAGATGCCCGCTGAGTGCATTGTATAATAAATTCCACACTTGCATCAGTGTGGGTTTATTATTCTGAGAAGCTTGCTACAAAACTTCCCAGAATTCAGTAATGCCATTATGGTGCTGTGGAATTAATTATGACAAACTCCCAGACCACACACTCTATGGCTTTACTACACTTACATTGTCTAAAAATGGACTTGCACACTGTAGGGGTACAGTGCTCATGCAACTGTACCCTCACCAGTGGTATTGTGCACCAAGCTAGAGGGGTGTCTTACCCATACCATAGGCAGTGGGTTGCAGACATGGCACACAGGAATGTGTGTCATGTTGACTCTTCACTTTTCTCTGCACCAAAACACGGAGAGAGAGTGTTTTTCCATAGGACCTTTAGTCGAAGGTACAGCCCGAACGGCTGAACAGAATTACTTGAAATTTGGCAGAGAGGTAGTCCTCAGGTCAGGGAAGTGCCTTTTGCATATATGGAGTCAATCTGTTCAGTAGTTCCTGAGAAAATAGCATTTAAAAGCACATACATATCTATAGCCGCGCACCGTGCGCGCACCCCAACGTGTGCGCGCACCCCAATGTGCGCAAGCGTAATTCTGATTGGTTGTTACATGTCAGTCAACGTTCGAATCGGTCGAAATCAGGAAGTGTCGGCCGCCATTTTGTTTGTTTTCAGTGCGAGAGTGGAAAAGGAAGGTGGCGAACGTGAAAAGGGGGCAGGGTAGAGAGTTCCTGACACCCTAGCCTTGGTCAGGGGGTCCCTGAAGGACCCCGAAGGCAGAAAAAAACATTTTAATTTTTTTTAAAAAAAATCGCGGAGGTGTGCGCACGGTGCGCGCACGGTGAAAAACCATAAGAAAAAATAATAATTTTTTTTAATAAGTACTTTATTGAAAAATAAATATATAAAAAACATTATAATACATACATAACTTAGCATTTAAAAAGCCGAACAAATTCACTGAAAAAACCATAGGTTTCACACATGTTATAGTTAGGTGGATATTTCACTCGTAAAAAACCAATGAAATTCCTGCGTTATAGTTACTTCAGATAACTATAACTCGCGCGACCGCCACTCTATCACAAGGATGATGTCATCAGTGATGTCAAGGGTGATGCCACTGACCATGTCATGAGTGATGTAATATGTGACGTCATGAGCACAGGATTGCGGGCGCGTGAGTTATAGTTATCTGAAGTAAATATAACGCGGGAATTTCATTGGTTTTTTACGAGTGAAATATCCACCTAACTATAACGTGTGAAACCTATGGTTTTTTAAGTGAATATATATATATATATATATATATGAATGAGAATGTATATATATAGAGGTACTGGACCTCTAAGGGTGACACAATATGTGCTGCAGCCCTTAGAGGCCTTCCTTGGTCACAGTGCACATGGTACCTTTTACAAGGGACTTACATGTGGCCAGAGAGGTGCCGATTCGGGGTACAAAGGACAGTTTTGGGAAAGAACACAGGCACTGGGAACCTGATTGGCTGGGACACAGGGCACATCAAGTCAAAGTGCATTAGAAATCTAGAAAAAAGTGGGAGGGTTACTGCAAAAGAAACCCAGCTTCCTACACTCCCCCAGTTTTTTCATCCCACTTAAAGCCCTGCATAATAGCAATAATTTAACTTCTATCTTAAACTCTATGCCGCCGTCAATAGCATGCTGAGTTACTTCAAGTGTCTGGGAATGCACCCTCCATTCACACAACTCACTCCTCATTCTTGCCCTTCACTTTCTCGCTCTCCCTGCACTCAGAGGGATCACAATGCACTCGCACTGATCACTATGCACTCAAGCCATTCACCCACTCACCTTGCACTCACAGTGATCACTCTGCACTCACAATGCACTTGCACTGTTCACCATGTACATCACCCTGTAGTCACACAAACACACTACTCACCCGCACTCATTTGACACTTCACCCTCCTGTCCCCCTCACTGCTCAATCTGCAATCTCACTCAGACAAGCCCATCACTAACCATGCATTAATTCATCCCACTCTGCACTTACATCCGCACCATATGGTCACCTCACTCACCCTGCAGTCACTCCTCTTACCCTACTCTCACACTGTTGCATCGCTCGCTGTGCACTCACATGAGAACTCCTTCCACCCACAAGGTGCAGAGGATTAATGTGCCTGCTACAAAGAACGTGTTCCATGCAGATCACAGAAAAGAGTGTGAGGTGCATTTTTGGTGAGTGGTACTGAGGGAAATCATGGAAAAGTAGGTAATGGGGTAGGGGCTTCAAAACAAAATGTTGCACTGTGTGTGACCATGTTTTGCTTCGATTATCAGATAATACAGAATCTGCCTCACGGTGGGTCAACTCAACGAAGCAAAACACATTAACACAAAACAAACAACACCTTTAGAAAAGGGTTTTATTCTACAAAATGCAAGGACTCTCTCTCTCGTTTAGAATAAGGCTTGGGGTTTTAATTTTACACAATGCTCTCTAACAAAAAGTCTTTCCCAGATGCCAAATGCACAACATTAAAATACACAAAGAGATGTATATGTTTATATGCAAGCAATAATAATACACTTGATAAATGCAGCAGTTAAATGCATGAATAATACCATGAATAAACAAGCAGCAAATAATATGAAACAACACTCAAGAAAATATATGCTGGACGTCCTGCAAGAGATCAGAAAGATATATACACTGAATACATCAAATGATTACTTTGGATGTGCACCTCAACTCACTCATACATCACAAAGAAAACACCTCAAATGATCAAAGCCACTGGCCAAACATCACAATGGCCATAATCAAAGCTCAAGCACCTCAAATGACCACAGCCACTGGAACCACGCATCACAATGGCACTAGTCAAAACTCAATACTTCACCTTGTGCAAATACTGCATCTTAGCCCACTCCTGGGGATTAACAGCCGTGGTTAAGAGCCTCAGCAACCAGAGTTCCACGCTCCGAAGTAGACGCGTCCGTCCCCGTTCGGATTCCAAAATCCCGGTTTCTAAGTCAACAACCCTCAGCTTTATAATCTCAAAACACACTAGAAGGTTCGAGAGAAACCTCCCCCGTGCCAGAGGAATCTTACCAGAACTGGCCAGCTTCCAAGCAAGCATTCCCTGGCAGGAAGGAGTTCCCATGTCCCCTTCTCCAATCTCACATGTTCCAGCCTTTATCTTGACGAAGTGCACGCCAGGGTACATTAAACAATCTCTCACCAAAATATTATTGAACGTGATTAACCCAAACAACTTGCAAGCACTGCTGTGCACGTAGAAAATCTGAAGCCAAGCAGACTCAGAAAACAGGATGACATGAGGCCATGTCAAAGCCAATAGTACGAACTTCATAATACTTATCAATGTACAACACAATGCATATTTGTGCACACACTGCTTATAGATTCACATACTTCATCTCTCAATGTCCTATAGCATCACATACTTCATCTCTCAATGTACAACACCGAGCACATTTGTGCATCACTGCTCACAACACTGCACTTCGAGACCAAAAAGTACATTCCACACCTCTCTATCCCTCTCATGCTTTCAAATGCACATCCCACACGTTCTGTTCTTGGCAAGGCTGTTCTACTCCGTGACTGCTCCCACTGAAAGACTGCAAGATTACAAGAAATAAACTTTGAAGAGAAACAGGCATATGCAGGACCTCGTACATTCAGGCTAGGATAAAATAACACACTAAAGTCAATTAAAATAATGGTAGTCAAAGGTCATCACAGGGTGTCAGACCACAAGAGTGCCTCCAGCACTACAGACCAGTGCTAGGGCCAAACCTGGCTGGGAGTGTTACCCCCCACCCCCCGAAGGTCGGGTCTACTTGCGCAACTGCCTAGCGGCACTTTAGCGCTGCCAGAGCTGCACTATTTTGACTCCCCAGTGGCGCAATGTGCAGCACCATATTTACAAGGCCACCAAAGCCACGTTGTGTGGCTTTTTATGGCCTTGTAAATATGTGCCCTTGTCACGCAGAACACTGCGTGAAAGGGGCATCCCATAGGTGTTGCTGTGGGTGTTCCCTCGCAACACCCTCGGAATCTGAAGCATTCCCAGATGTATAGGGAATTGTAAACCTAGGAATGCATCACATTCTAACGCCACCACAGGGGTGCTGTTAGGGAGGCGTAGCGAGGAGAAATATCCTTTTTCTCCTTGTTTTTCCTCTTTCTAGGTATGGTGTATTCTGCAGCACGCATAGAAAGAGGAAAACACCTCTTGTGATTGTTTTTGTGCAGGTAGGTGACCCTTCCTGCACAAAAACAAACGCCCCTACAGCGCAGATGCCTTTGCACCTTAGCTTAAGGGTGCCTGCGTTGGTGCATGGCAGCCCATTGTGCGCCAGCGCTGGGGAAAAGGACAGGAATGCACTGTATCTCAGAGATACAGCACATTCCTGCCCTTTTCTTTTGACGCAGGGCAGTACAGCAAGATTCCTTGTGCCTCTGCTCTGCGCCAAAATCTTGTAAATGAGGCCCTGTGTTTTTAAGCCTGCCCCTTGAGAATTTCACAGATTTTGTACCTAAGCCCATAATAGCAGTTTTGTTTTCCACGTGTACTGTTTGATGCATTCAACCACTCATTCTGGCTTTCCAGCTAACAGTAATTACAGTTTGTTGGCATGTGGTTCATTTTTTCCCATTAAAAATGTGGGCCTGCAAATACAAGTATGCAAATTATTCTCCCAAAAATGTGGGTCTTGTGGAAATGACACTCATTGAAATGGGGGCTACTAGCAGCCACGTAACGTTAATGCCAATGGAAATGTAATGTGGGTACAAACTACTTTCAGACCTCAACTTTACCCGTTCAATATGGAAGTAGCTAATCCGAATGTGTTTTTTTCCTTTGCATTCTGGAAATTCTAGTCCTATTTTATTCCATTACAAGTTTAGGTTAAAAGGTAAGAAGACGATGAAAAAAAAAATTGGGATCACTTCGGTATGAATGGAATTGACTTTAGAGCTCTGATCTGTAGCAAGATGCACCTGCTGTCGACTATATTTATGCTTGGTTAGCTCGCACACTCATGGGATCGCCAAAGGTTAGGTTTAAGAAATCTGAATTTGATTTGAAACTTCATGAATTTGCAGGGTAGAACCCGGTCATCCCCAACATACATTTACTGCGTATGGCTATAATCTTAATTAGTCTTAGTCCTACTCGTCCTCGACCCAGCTCTTGGGCAGAGTCGAGAGGTGCTGATCTGGACAAAATTTGCAGAGCTAGAACTTGGGCCTCAGAGAACACCTTTATAGGACATTACAGATTACATGGGGTGTTGAGCAATCAAAAGAATTTTGAATCATAGTGTTGAAATCATTATGTACCATGATATTGTTTGTACTTTTGTATTTTGAGATCAGGATATTATCAGTGAAATCACTTTTACGTCGCATTATATCATGATATTTTCTTTACTTTTGTTCTTACCAGAGGACATTCTCCCAGCTTTGGTATTCCTCATAAGTTAATGACTGGGAGGAGAATGAGGGACGTAGAGGTTATGTCCTGATTACTTCTTCATTACTATAAGGCCTGCTCATTCTCAACCCAGTCATTCCATCGTGCCCACCCTCCCTGGTATCTGGGCCTTTGATAAGAGGCTTGGGATTAGAGGAAGTGCTGGAAGAATGCTTCTCTATTCTAGTGTCCAGCTGAGGGTCAGTGGAGTCGGTTTTCATTTGTTTCCGGTTGTGTGGTTGGGTGACATACCTCATAAGTTATCGAGTGGGTCGAGGACTTGGGACGTAGAGGTAATTCCTGATATCTATTTTATTCCTCAGGGTTATAGTACCATAAAGGCTGACATTGTTTGTTTAAAGACAAACACGGGATCACTTGAAATGACCATTTTAGTATACCCCCATTACAGGCATAATTCAGAGCAAGAATAATGTTAATTTCTTTTCTGGTTTCGTCAATTTATACAACTATATCGGTACTGATGGCAAAAAACCTGTGCTGAACTCCGGCACTTTAAATTCTTTTTTACTTAATAAACACCTTGCACCTTTTCCACACTCTGGAATCTTTCCCTGGAAGGGACATCGCCCATGCCCTTTAACCCAAAAGTGACATGACTCATGGACTCTGACCTGGAAAGTCTAGCCCCTGAAGCAACCTCACCCATGCCTTCTGACCTTGCAGTGACATCACTCGCTCATTCAGCCCTGGAATGATGGCATCCAGACACCCTGAACTGGTAGTGACATCAGGCATGGACCCTTAATCTGGAAGTGATACCACCCTTGGATCCTGACTCTGAAAGTTCACCCCAGAGCTGTCCTGGCTCATGGGAAGCCTAAGATGAGATAAGAACAGATTTAGTAAGAAGTAACTCGAATTTCAAAGAGGTCACCATATGGCCACTGTAATCATGTGGCAGTGGAGAAGTAAATTATGCAGCAGTAAGAAGAAGAAAAATAAGTAAGAGAGAGAAATACATAATTCTGAGTAAAATACAGAAGCTGCAAAATCCACACAATTCTTGAGGCCCTGGTCAAAGAACACAGGCCCTTCAACCCATCCTACCATACAGTGCCCAGAAGTGACTTTGTGGATGACCCCCAACATCTGGATGATAAGGGGTCAAAGTACACTCACTCTTCAACCTACGCCCCCATGGAGTGTGCAGGAAGTGACAAAAGCAGTTCTACGCCTTTTAGGGGCCAGTATTGATATGGAACAAGCTGTTGACAAAGTTGCAGACAAAGGCCAGCACTCACTACAAGAAAGTCAGCATATTCGTACTATGAAAAGATAGATCTACAATGTGGCTTGTGGGTGTGGGAATACTATTCCTATCACCGTACGCTGACACCTGCTGCTGATGGGAAAATAATCTTAGCTGATTTTGGCATCTGCTCTAAGGGAATACTCTTGTGAGTGTTTGGAGTGGAAGGACATATTAAGCATTGCGAGTATTTATGGCTCAGGTAGTTGTGATCTGATCAGTCTAAACTAACCATTAGTTGGACAACATGGTTTGCTGCTTGCTGTAGCTTGTGTATGTGTTTAGGTACGGAGCCAGGCATAAATTCCTGTGCAGTAATGGAGGTGGGATATAAGAATTGTGAGAATCATCTGGTTTCTGTGTGAAATCTGTGCATGCATGGACTGCTGGTGATGGTGAATGGGCCCCGTGGAATGGCTCTAATCTTGTTCTTTTTAACATAGTACAGGCATAGTTGTGATAGCCTGTTACATAACTGCTGTGGGCATGGATGAGTGCAGTCTGTAGCTGTAAGAAACTGAATTAGTAAGGGATGGGGTTACAACCCACCTCAAGGAATAATCACAAAGGCTTTTCAGGGTGAACCCTTTAATTTCAGTAAATTAACCTGAGCTCAGACTCTTGGTAACGGTAGCACAGAGCAGATAGGCTTAACTTGGGGCAATGTGTAAAGCATTTATGCAGTATCAAAACAGTAATAGTAACAATAAAAATCCCAAACCAAGTTCGAAAAATAAAGTTAAATCTAATAAACAAAATTGGAAAAATCAAATAATGGGAACCCGGAGATATGATTTTTTAAATTTTTGAGTACAAATAGTGCCAAGAAGCACAAAGTGGCAGTAATAGTCAATGGTCACGATAGAACAGGACCTAGGCGTAATTTGACGCTGACTGCAATGAAGCATGAGTTGGATACACCAACCTGGCTTGTCCTGGTCAAAAATGTTACCTTCTGACTGTAATCTTTTAACTCTCAAATTCACCAAAGGAGCACACTCCTAAAGCCTCCTAGGGTGTCTGGCAGAGGCCGAACAGTAGGGTCCAGTTCAGATCCTGTGGCCACTGATTAGCTGGGCAGTTGCAGGAAAAGACCTCTTGCAGCTTGCTGTTTCCCTGTATCTTTAACAGGTGTTCACCCTAATGGCCCTTGAAGTTTACTTTTTTTTGTTCTGGGTATTAGAGAGCGCTGGTCCAGTCCTTTTTAGGACTTTTCTCAGGTTGCAGAGAATAGGTTCAGTTCTCTTCTGATCTTCTTCAGGAGTGTTCTGGAGTAGGTGCCTGGAGATGCCACATTTATGCCTCGCATGAGCTACTGGGAAAGAATGACTCCTGAGCACACCCTCATTTGTGGGGTGAAAGTTTACAGGTCCAAACCTACCCTACCCTCTTTAGCATTTTCAATATGGCAAAAGCTGCACTAAGCTTTAGAAAGAGGAGCGAGTGAAGGACGTGACGTAGGTGTGGAGCGAAGAGCACAGGCAAGGTCACTGGAGTGGATGAGAGGGAGGTCTCGGCTGGGTTTTTGGGGGCCCACCGAAGACAATACCCTGGTAAAGTCTCTATCGCCACCGCTGTCACCTCAGTCCCCCTTGAAACTCTGGGGGGAGAGGTGAGGGGTCGGCTGGAAGACGCAGGTCTCGGGTGGAGACGCAACGCGGCATGGCATCGTGATTTTGCTCAGAGACGCCTGACTCACCTACTGAGTCAGGCTGAGACCAGGAGCCTCGGGCTATAGATTACATTTCAGCCCACAAAGAGGTGCCCTGGTAAGGAGACAAAGCAATAAGGAGAAAAGATGTTTTAGTTGCAGCAGTGGTAGTGGGGGATAACGGACTAGCCCTTGCTGTATGGTACTAGTAGATCCTCGGGTCATGAAAGCAGCCTGACTAGGATCAGGTGCAGCTTGCGGCCCGGGCGCACTCCCTCTCCTCACGTGTTCACCTGCACCACACACCTTCCTCTCCTGGTTGGAACTACACTTGAGGCCCCACGAGCTATACAGGGCTTGAACTTTGGCCTGAGTTCGAGCTTAGGGATTGTGGAGCCATGGAGCTACCCATCCAGAGTTATTACTGTCTCAGGAGTTGCAGTGCGATCTTCGATGGAATCGATCGAAAAACACTATGGACCAAACCTGCTGCTTGGGGAATCCAAAAACATCTCTTGACAGTTATTATAGCCTTATACACAGACACCTGGGCCCAGATCAAGCTGACCCAAACCCATGTCGCCCCAAAAATATACACAAACAAAAGCCCTGAAACAAGTATGCGTAATCGCTCCAATTTTGTTTAACCTGTATACTGTAGACCTAGGTTTGGAATTGCTGAAGGGGAATCTTGTTCCTCCGAATCTTGGGCCCACTAAGTTACCCATCATTCAATATGTAGATGACCTGGTAATATTAGTCCACACAAGCATTAATATGAAGAGGGCTTTGGGCATTTTACAAAGCTACAACACCTCTAATTCTCTAAAAGTAAATGCTACAAAAACCAAAGTTTTAATCTTTGGTAAAAGGGCTAAAGACATCATTTGAGAACTTGGGATCCTTAATCATAACCATAGCTGGTAAATTTAATTACCTTGATGTCTGACTGTCAGATACAGGCAAAGTCTTCCATCAGGCAAGGGCCAGAGAAAAAGGCAGCCAAAACATAATTTACCCTCGCCAAACTCCACCACAAACTACAGAGCACAACAGCTGACTGGATCCAAATAGTAACTCGTGGCAAATTATTACCTACCATAAGCTATGGGCATCTCGCCTTCCCAGAAATGCTCACAAACACACTAGAGCACTGTCATATTGCAGCTTACAGAAAAATATTTGGACTCCCCAAATCCACAAGTCAAACATTGATACAGTTGGAGTTTGCACTGGTAAATATGGATGTTGAATGCAAAAAGGACTTAAATAAATATTACCATCAAGTGATCAGAGCAGAAGAAGACACTATGAAAGGCGATGTAGGTGATCTTACATGATGTGAAGAGCACATGGGCAAGATACATCGGAAGCTCTTCCGCCACACTAAATGTGGTCACAGTAAGTCTAAAAACTCCTGCTGTGATGCTCCACCATTTGAAGGGCACATTAAAGAAGTCAGGAAAGCGTTAGTAGAAAGAATAAGATCTGAATGAAATTTCTGCATATCACAAATTGCATGAGGATATGTCAGGCCAGCCTTACCTGAGAATAGCTATGGGGAGACAATCCCTATGGAATTTTTTTATTGACCAGACTCTTGACACTACCTAAATGGGAATTCAGAGTCCACTGAAAATCAAAAACCCCAAGGCAAAGACAGTGTAGACTGTGCCCATATACCTTGGAAGCCATGGTTCATCTAGTATACTGCTGGCTAGCACTACTTCCCCAAAGGCAAATTTGTTTAAAGCCAGTATTCTTACAGCATGTTATAAGAACCTGCAGTGTCCTGTGTCTGCTCGTGCGATGTTCCCATGGAGTTAGCACGAATTGCTAAGTTCTTTGCCATAGCAGGAAGGCTACTGAGTAACACAGACTATATGTGTGATCAGCAAAGGATGCTGCTCTAATCTTGACCTTGCTTTGGTGTAGATCACAGATGATTTCTGAATGGTTATCAGTACTGCACTTGGTCCATTTAGAGAAAGGCATTTGCCCCAATGCTTAGAGAGGATTGGACACTGCTCCGTGAAAGGTTTACGATACTGACCACTCCTTTTTACAGGACTTATTCTATGTGCATTAGATTGGTTTTAATCCTCTGCAGTTTATGTCGCCATCTTAATGACTTCCAATTCCTGTTTACATCCATGATCTGCTCTGCCAGCTCGACTATCCTGACGACCTGAGTTCTACATTTACTCCTTTACGAACATGCTGCAATAATGAGATGACTACCTTGACAGCTCCACTCAAGTTGTATGTCTTACTAACCGTGACATAAAAATTTAACATATGCATTAAAAACTGCTTTGAAACGCTGGCCACTGGGTTTCTCGTATCGCCTGTTGCACTTTAAAAGAAATGCAACATTCTATCCATGACTGTAAATAAATGCAACCAACGTGTTGGCTCATGAAGTAACAAGGGAATCAACTTAAATCCGTAAAAGAAAACACTCTTAATTTGGGTGCTGTTTTTGCAAAAGAGAAGTTATTATATACATTTTTTAAATACATGCTTCGGAATAAACAGAAATGCTATCTGTTAGAAATGGGGGTCTCTAGTTGGCAGAGGTAGGTACCTTTGTCTAAATAGGGAACCTTGCTTCTAGTCAGGGTAAGGGGGATAAACACTTTAGATAACCCCTGTTCATCCCCTGAGTAGCTTGGCATGACCAGACAGGACTATCCAAAAGGCAATGTGTAAAGTATTTGTACTCAAAACACACAGTAATACAGTGATAACACCACAAATGGTCACTATACCAGTTTAGAAAAATAAAGTATCTTTATCTAAACTCAACAAGACCAAAACGACAAAAATCCACATACATGTAATAAGAATATGACTTAAAAAAGGTTTTAAACAACTTAGACCATAGAAAACGATGGATGCGTGATTTCTCTCAAAATACCTGTAGTTGCGAAAAAAAATTCACAAGGCCAAACAGCTGCAGAGATGGGAAGCGTCAAAAAACAAAAAAAAGCTTCAGTTCCTGGGACCATGGGGAGGCGATGCGACAGTTCTGCTGCACGCAGAAGAAGTGATGTGTTGAGACCGGTCTGTAGGGGGAAGTGATGCGTCGATTCCGAGATAGTTCTGGTCTGCAGGTGATGCGTTGGGAAAACTTACCGCACAGGTACGATGCGTGCAAATCCGGGATGTGTCGGCGAACGATGCAGCGGCGTTGAGTGGAGCTGCGTCTGTTTCTTCAGCCACAATCCCCTCGATGCGTCCGTACATTCAGCAGCGACAGGCGATGCGTTGGATTTGGCAGCAGCGCTGCGATGTGTGGAGATTATTCTCGCAGAGTGGTGCTGCTTCAGGAAAACTGCTGCAAGAAGAGCTATGCATCGATTTTCTTGTAGTTGCGTTGCTTTTCCAGCTCCCAACAGCAGGAACAACCTCCAGAGGTCCAACACAGTCGCAGGCACCTCTTGGCAGATTAGAACTCACAGCAAGGAAGTTCAGGGGAGCTGGGGGTGAAGTCATTGTGTCCCTGAGACTTCAGAACAGGAAGCACGCTCTACTCAAGTCCTTGGAGATATTCCTCAAGCAGGTGGACATAGCACACAGCAAAGTCCTTGTCCTTTCCATGGCAGAAACAGCTACTGCAGGCCAAACCCAGACAGCACACGCGCAGTACTACTCCTCCAGTTTCTCCAGCTCTTCTCCTTGGCAAAGTTTCCTCTGGATTCCAGGAGTAGTCTAAAGTTCAGGGGTTTTAGGTCTAATACTTATACCCCCAAATGTCTTTGTTCTCTTTGTGCAAGGCTCTCTGAGCCCAGTCCAAACCAGTTCTGTCCTCACTGGTGCAGTATGACCACAGGGGTTGGAGACAGCATTGTCAAGGGAGACAGACCCTATTCAGGTGCAAGGAAAATCTCCTACCACCACTCTAAATGCAGACAAGGCCTATTCAGGTGCTAGTGAAAACTCCTCCCACTACTCTGAATGCAGCACAGGTCTATTCAGCCCAGCCCTGACTCATTCAGGGGAAGGCAGGACACACATCAACCCCTCCCCCCCCCCCCACCTTGGTGGCTGTCTAAGAGAATGCACCTTCCCAGCCTCTGTCACTCCAAAACCAGACGGTCAATACACAAACAGGCAGTGGTACACAGAATGGTTAAACAGGAAAGTGCCTACTTTCTAAAAGAGGCATTTTCAAACCCACAAGTTAAAAATAATCTTTACTAAAAGATGTGTTATTAAATTCTGAGTTCAGAGTGCCTTAACTTTATTTCTGTATCTTGTCCCAATGGGAAGTTAAATTTATAAGATGTTATAAATAAACTCCCATTCAATCCTGTGGGGCAAGATAGCCTTTCAATAGTGAAAAACTAAATTGGCTGAATTTCACTATCAGGACATGTCACACACACCAGTACACGTCCCACCTTTCACATACACTGTACCCTGCCCAGGGGGGTACCTTGGGTCTACCATAGGGGTGCCTTACATGTAAGAAAAGGGAAGGTTAGGGTCTGGCAAGTGGGTGCACTTGCCAAGTCGACTGGGCAGTTAACAACTGTGCTGTGCACAGTTGTTAACTGCCCAGTCGACTTGGCAGTGTAAGGTCTGAGTTACCTTTTCAGAGCTACTCCTGTTGGTGGCACAATTAGTGCTGCAGGCCTACTAGTATCATTTGAATTACAAACCCTGGCACACTTCAGTGCACTGTACTAGGGAGTAAATCAGAATCAGATATGCCATCAGGGAGAACCAATTGTAACAATAATTTACACAGACAGCATATGCACTTCAGCACTGATTAGCAGTGGTAAAGTGCCCAGAGTCCTATAGCCAGCAACAACAGGTCAGGAAAAAATAGAAGTAAGAAGCAAAATGTTTGGGGATAACCCTGCAAAAAGGGCCAAGTCCAACACTATCGATGACCTTCTTTTTACAATTTGGGAAGATATAGGATTTATAATTTTCTCCAAGTAATTCTTTTAGTAGCTGTTGAAAAATCGAATGGTGTTGTCCATAATACACATTTGCATTGTCACCAATGTACAGGTTATATTCTTGAATGCCAACCCATATTCCGTTAATTTTGTTCTAGCATGCTCTGCAATTATAGAAAAAGTCTTTGCACCATCATCACAGAAATCTATCAAAGCATAGGTCTCACCAGAAGACAAATTAAAGTATCTTAATAAAAGTGTGCATTATTGAGTGTTTCCCAGTTAATCGAAGCATCACTACAGAGAAATATTCATGTTGTGGATTTTCACCTGTTTTCTGCGAGAAAATCACATTTTGGTGATACACAAAGCCTTCAATAAGGTCGCAGGAGACCTTCATTTCAATTTAAGTCTGTGATAACGACTTTGAATAACTTAAGTATGGTTGGAGATGTGTTGTGTAACAGCATTTCTCCTCAGATGTGGTGACCTACGTTTAAAAAAGAAAACTTACAAGTTAAAATATTAAGCAAAGAAATTCCCCAGTTATCAAGAAAATATTTAATGGAATGGAATTTTAACGTCACACATTAGTGGATTATTATTTGCCTGGTGTCAGTAGTTCAGAGCCAAATAATTTGCACAGGATGCCAAGCCAACGGTAATCAGAATTTGGTTCTCATGAAACCGGGAGAGGAGCTGCAGGTCAAGAGACCTCTAGCTTAGTAAATAGTGCTGTGCGTTTTAAAGAAGGTACATAGCAGAAAAGTACAGGCAAAGGAGCCACACACCATAGCACTACTGTAGCAGGTGCCACCCCGGGGTTTGGGTGACTAGGGTAGATGGATTAAGGAGGCAAACTATCAAACAGAACCATATCTGATTTGTTAGATGAATACCAAGAAAAATAATTTGTCAGGAGCTGACTTCTAGATGGAGTTGTATTCTGGAAGAGGGCCTGACAAAGTTATCACTTAAGGGTTTTTAGGTCTCGCTAGCGTAGGCTGCACACATGCGCAGTCTCGCTGGCGAGATTTAATGTTTTGGGTATTTTTCAGTAAAGGGCTTTAAGCCCCGCCCCTCTTTCCCATTGGCCGGCGTCACTGTTTATGCTAAACGGCGGCCAGCCATTGGGAAAGAGCTGTTGGTGACGTTTTCGCTCGGCTTTTTCTGCCGTCCCACTTGGACGCCTCGCCTGCTTTCCTTCTGAAGTAAAAGCTTTCTTATCTTTATGGGGCCAAACACATGGCCCCATAAAGATAAGAAACCTTTTAGCAGGCGAGGCCGTCCAAGTGGGACGGCAGAAAATGGCAAATGAAAACGTCATGGGGAACGCTTGTTACAAGATGTTTGACTCAGTTCGTGCTCGTAGAGCCCGACTAGCCCCATTGCTCTGCTCTCCCTGTTAATCTGCTTGCTCGCCCATCTCTAGTTTAAAGTGCCACACATGTGCCATAATGCTCCTCAGCAGCGCTAAATCTTCAACAGTCGCACTTTCAACCAGAGCTCCTCCTAATGTTCATCGGACAGAGACAGGCGTAGAACCCTCTTCCTATTCGTCAACCGGGGGGGCGGGGCTACTCGGTGTTTTGTGTGTCAAGCCCCGCCCCTTTTGCAGGTGATCCAAGCTGTCTATTGGCAACATGGCTGCCTCCTGGGGAAGGTTACTTCGAGCTGGGGTGAGACTGCAACTTTGGGGCCGTAGGAAATATTGCATGAGACAGTAACAGAGTTGGTGATGTTGCGGAGTGACTGTAGCGAGCGAGACTAGTGCAAGAATAGGGGTGACAATAGAGACTGGGGCAGAGAAGAGGTGAGACTGCTGCCCAAGCATTGCATGGGGGTAACGTTGGGTCTGGAGCCCTGCCTTTCTGTTAGGAGGGTGAAGCTTTAGCCTTTGTGCGGGAAGAGAGCTAGTGGGACACAAGCCTTGGAATGTGGTTGAAGAGGGACTTGCAGCTGTTGAGTGATATATTTTTTTCTTTTTTCGGAGTTTCATATAGAGCGAACTTGACCCGAAGGTAGAGCGCTTTACATGAGCACCAGTTGCATAACAGACGGACATATTCATTTTAGTTGGGCACGGGGAGATTAAGTGATTTGCCCAGAATCACAGGGTGTTGAGCGTACCTGCCGAGACTCGAACCCGGTTCCGCAGCTTTGTGGTCGACCGCCCTAGCAATAAGACCACATCCTCTCCTATCGCGGTAGGGAGGTGCAGTCGGCGTGGGCGAAACTCGAAAATGGAGATGAAATAGCTTTCGGGTTGCTCATCCAGGGACTATCTCATCCACCTCCGTTTTAGCCACAAATACTGTGTGTGTTTTTTTTTTTCTTTTTTAGCTCATGCTTGTATTGTTAAACAAGCATTGGCATAGCCAATAGGTCTCGCCTTTGAGACCTTATAGGTGTTTAGCCATGCAACAGTTGATGTTGTTGCACTAAGGATATTGTGCTGCATAACTAAATACTTATAAGGTCCCAAAAGCGAGACCTATTGGCTATGCCAATGCTTGTTGAACTGGTGATGGAGATGGTTGCAGTGGTTTGTCAATGTGAAAGCCTGAACATTAAGTACCACTAGTGCACGATGACACTATATGGATTACATGACAAGCTGGAACTGCTGCAATACATCAAAAGTGAAAGCCTTCACCTGAATCCGATTTAGACATGGTGTTTTTTTTTGTTGTAGCATTTAACAAATAAAATAGCAGCTTCTTTGTCCTGAAACTATAGTGACCACTCTAACCAGACAAGTCGTTCACATTTTAAGATTGCACTTAAATGCTCTCCTAGCCACTGAAAACACAAGGCAACCATACAGCTGCTACAAAACTTTGAGAGTTAACAGAAAGCACCATGCTGGTCTGATGGCTAGAGGTTTTTCCAGCTAAGAGTCTGCTTCATATCTATTAAAGCATACAAATGTCATTCGTTTCACAGAATGTATAATAAGATCTTGTGATAAAATTAGATTAAAGCATACTTATTCACTCTACCATTGCTGATACGGAATTTAGTGGTTACATTTTCTAGAAGAACCAACATATTGAACAACATATAGGGCATTTTAGTCCTTTGAGGTGTGTTGCCATCTGCACCTCAAATGTTTGTTTACAAGAAGAAAGTTGTGGATTCAGACAAATCATGTTTCCAGACTGATAGTCCATTGCCAAAGCCATGTGACCGGTTTGGGAAAATAGGGGAAATGGTACAAGTTTGTCCATAGCTTCCAAGAGGGTCTATTGAGCTGCTTTAGTTGTCACTGTGATGTTTCTGTAGCAAAGCAGGCGAGTCTCAAAGGGTTCGAATGTGTGAAATGGCTTTTTAGATAGTGAACCAAGTCACTTTGGCCATCACTGTAGGTTTTTCCTCAGCCGGTCAGAGGATTCTAGGCCGTCACTTACCTGAATAAAGACTCAAAGTGAAGACAACAGCAAGCTATAGTCACACTTATCTCTCAATTAAATTAAATTCAGATTCCATGCATCGCAATTAAGATTTGGTGGTCTTTCGGACAAGTGCTAGTAGCCCAGGTAGAACATCATGTTAGGTGGCCAGTCACCCAGAGCATCGTTTTCCAATAGCCTTGGCCTACTGGAAGCAGCTACTTCAGTTTTTGGTCCTGTCCAAAATCTTACTGTTCAGCTGTAGTTAGTTATTGGCAGATAAATATACTGCTATTTCAGACTCCAAATAAAAACATCCTTATTAATATATCCTTGGTCACCCTTCCGGTGACTTGATAATTGTCATAATTAAAGGTAGAGAAAAATAAATAAAAAAAGACTTTATCAAATTGGCAAACTCTTCTTTTCCCACTGCATTCAATCGCCTAGGGGGGAGGTAAATACCAGTCAAACACGTGAGACCATAAAGCGTGAGATTTGTGCTGACCACAAAAAACAAGTTAATACAGTGCGTACAAAGGGCAGAGCACAAGCGCTCCCTTATACGTAGCATATCTGTATTCATCACTGCATTGCGTCTTTACATTAAAGAAAAGTGCAGTTAAAGGTCACTTTGCCTACATATAAGGAACTCCTAGACTGGTATTTTGTGCTTGTGATTTTTCTCAAGGGAAGAGCCAACACAAATATGTTATTATAAATCCTTACAGGGGGCGATACATTGTCCACGCTGCACACAGGGCACTAGCATCCCCTTGCTCGTGCATGCTACTGCATTACTTGGATTAACTCTGCATACCTCTGAATGACCCATTTGGTGACTGGTTCACAATGACATAACAGACTAATGGTCCTTAAAGCATAATACAAAATAACAGATAGCGTAGGGTGGATACAGTGGAAAGGTTGTACATTAAGTTAACCTGGTGTTTGCTGGTGGGCCAAGCTGTTACCAAAGGCTTGAGGTCTCTCTCCGGTTGCTGCAAGCCTATTGCACTAAAAATTATCACAGTCCTTATTTGCATCTTTAATTGTGCTTAGGAGGTGTCCTTCAGCATAGTAGCTCTTCAACCCTCTCATTTACTTCAGAAACAAACATAGTCTCTTCAAAGGCACTTCCCTCCTTACAATGTGAACGACAGCCCAGTGGTTTGATAAATAACTAGTTAGGCCAACAGTGAGGTGTCTGGTGGCTCCTCAGTTCAACCCTGTGAAACGAACACTCGGGAAATCAGAATACAAAGAACATGAGAGGCCCGCAGGAATCAATAGGGGTAGAGTGCACAGGAACAGATGGGTGCATAGTATAGGGTGCAGTGTGTGTAAATGATAAAAGCACAACACACTAGGTTAAAGAAAGCTAGAAAAGAGAGATAATCCACTTACTCCAGTGTTCTCCCAATTTTTTTCTTTGGTGTTTCTGCACCTGACCCAGGCCTCAGTGCTCTGAATTCTCTGTTCAGCAGGGGTGGCTGCAGTGTGGTGTAGGCCAGCCCACTCTGACCTATTGCTCCTGGGAGTTCCATTACCTGTGCTGTGCTGCTTACCTTGACCTACAGCCCCCTGAATGCAGTGCTGTGTATCTCTGATCTCTGCTCTGCCCAGCTGGTGGTGTGGAGCCAACGGCAAGAGAAGAAATTGCAGACGTGGGATCAGGGGGTTGATGTGCAACTCATCCCTCTCAATTGGGGGTCGAGGGAAGAGGGAGAAAACACATTCTTGATTTAAATGTACACCAGTACATTCCAGTTGGAGTGGCAGTGCTGAATCTGAAGCCTTTTTAAACTCCCAGGACAGGAAAAGACAGTCTGGGCACTAAAGCCTTGTAAATATCCCAGGACAGGAGATATTTGAAAGTGCTGAAGTTGTAGTCCTGGTATATTCCCCTGGATAGGAAGTGACCAGACATACTATGACTGAACCCCATGGATTTCGCAGACGTGAGCTGAACAGCATGAGTAGTTGAACCAATGTGCATTGGGCAGTCGGGCATGCAGGTGTGCTTGTGATTCAATGTGACGGACACCCCAAGAGCATTAGAAAGACAGGACTACCTGGTCCTAGGTTGCTTCTATACCATCTTCTCAAACTTGGAGCAATTTACAGTTTACATCTATGGCAATGCAAACTGAATGCCAACACATTAGTGACGCGAAATCCATCTGTACTTAGGTCTGTGCAGACTAGACTGTGTACCACACCAGCCACTTCTCTACCTGTTAGTAGATGTGTGGGCACTACATGTCACAAAGATAAGATACTCTCCCAGTCACTCAGGAGGGAACGTAGGTTTTCACACTCCGCTTGTATTCCTGCTTACTGCCAGTGATCAGACACTGACACTTGACATGTGCCCATGCTGCCAGTGTTATATACTGTATGAAAAATAGCATGAGGGATATGAAAGGAGAGTGAGGAGGCGAAGAGTAGTGTGAGGCAGAAGGAAGAAAAGTGATTAGATTAGCATTAGGCATAAGGAAGTAGAGCGGTGTAGAAGAGCAGTGTGACGGAGATGGTAGGAGAGTGAGAAGGAGAAGAGAAGTGTGATGCAGAAGGACTTAGAGTGATGAGGAGATGAGCAGTGTGAGGCACAAGGACAGAGAGTGAGGAGGAGAAGAGCAGTGCGTGGCAGAAGGATGGTGAGTGTGGAGGAGAGTAGTATGAGGCATATGGATGGAGAGTAAGGAGGAGAAGAGCATTGTGAGTTATAAAAAAGGAGTGTGATAAGATCAGCATAAGGCACAAGTAAACTGGCAGTGGGACTGGTGGTGGTAGTTGTGTTGGTGATTGTGATTGTGGTGGTGATACTGCGCCTGGTGTTGACAATGTTGCTAATGGTGGTTGTTGAGCTGTTGTTGTGGTACTAGTGCTGGTAGGTGGTATTGTTGGTGGTAGTGGTGGTTTTGATGCTTATACAGTTGGTGGTAGTGGTTTTGGTGGTGGTGCTATAGGTGTTTGTGTTAGTGAAGATGGTTGGTGTTTAATGGTTGTGGTTGCGCAAAAAGAGTTGTTAGCAGTATAGTCTAGTTAAATATAGTAAATGTTTTTTGAGCTCTGTTAATGTTAAGTGTCGGTGCATATTAACAAATCTTAATCCAATTTTGTTTAGAAAGTTTACGTTTATCAACTATACATGTGTAGCATGCCTGTATAATAGTATTCCAAACAGAGTTTATGATAAATATCTGTTGTATAAGCATTTGTTAGAGGTTAAAGTTGCTCAATAATTACAGTTATGCATCCATTACAAAAGAGTACATTTAATGTTATTGGTAAATGTGGCATTAAAACATCTCTACAATCATCAATGTCAGTACTTATGTTTAAAAAGTCCATTAGAATGGTATTGTTGACGTCCATCGATTGACAATGTTCTGTGTTTTGTATTTGTGATGTTATTGTACTTATTTCCTGGTTTGTCTTTTCTAGTCCATATATAGTTTTAGTTATCTTTTCTTGTGGTGGTTCTATTATCTGTGAGCAAAGAAATGTGATTAGTATGAAATCTAGCAGATAGTTATTTCCTGTTTAAAGCTGTTTATTTTTTATCAGCTGTACTTACTTGAAATTGTGTATGGCGAGTTGTATTTAATATATTTTCTCCATTCAACTCATGTACAGTCAAATGAGTTATTTTTACGTAGTTTCCAAGTTGTATTGGAAAGTCTGTTGCTTCTCTCCATAAAGTTATTTTAACTGAGTCTGTGGTATCATTCACTGTGATGGATTTCAATTTTGTTTCTTGCCCTCCAATAAACAGTGTTTTAGGTGTTTCTTCCTGCAAAATAACAAAAAAATTGTGATTGGTGTGGATTTAATAGCAAATAATTTTAGTTTATTACTAATACATTTACTGCAAATCATAAATCTTTACTTGCATATTTATTTATAAAAGCACAAGTTGCAACAATGAATGGCAGTACACTTTTTTGGGGGTAAAATAGCATTACGTGCAATTGTACATAACAAAACATGCACAGCTATGTGAAAAAAAGTGAAATTAAAAAAAACTGTAAGTAATTTGTAGTTACTTGAAATGTAAATAAACATTATATGCATGCTTTTATTTATAATATAACCACTGAAATAATATATATATATGCTTTGATATATATATATATATGCATATATATAATGCATATATATATATATAATGCATATATACATATGTGCATATATATGCACAAATATATATATATATATATATATATATTTGCATATATATGCATACTTATATATGTATATAGATTTATGCATATATATATGTATACCTATAGAGATATTTATATTTATGCATATATATATTTGCATTAATATACACACACACACACACATATATATATATATATATATATATATATATATATGCAGATATGTATATGTATATGCATAGCTATATATATGCAGATATGTATATGCATATATATATACATATAAATGCATATATATATATATGCATTTATGTATGTGTATATGCATAGCTATATATGCAGATATGTATATGCATATATATATGCATAGCTATATGCATATATATACATATATATGCCTATATATATATATATATATATATATATATATATATATATATGTGTGCATATATGCATTTATATCTGCATATATAGCTATGCATATATTATCTACTGGCGGTCGCCAGTAGATAGTTATAGTTAGGACCCTGTTTCCATAGGAAATCTGCAACATTCTATTTGGAATAACTTTGGCGCCGGTCGACGAATCCTCGCGAAATTTTCAAAATAGGTGGGGCGCTCAACTCCGCTCCTACCCTGAAAGTCTCGGGGGGATTCGTCAAGCGGGGGCTGAGAAAAAAGGGGGGTCCCAAAACGCGTTTTTCCCATGCATTTTTCCATAGGACCTTTAGACACAGCTACAGCCCGAACGGCTGAACAGAGTTACTTGAAATTTGGCAGAGAGGTAGTCCTCAGGTCAAGGAAGTGCCTTTTGTAGGTTTGGTGTAAATCTGTTCAGTAGATCCTGAGAAAATAGCATTTAAATCAATATATATATCTGTGGCAGCTTACGGTGCGCTTACCGTGCGCTTACGGTAAGCTTACCGTACGCGTACGGTGCCGTGCGCGAGCGCGATTCTGATTGGCTGTTAGATCTAAGTAAACATTCGAATCGGTCGAAACCAGGAAGCGGCGGCCGCCATTTTCTCTCTCGCACTCTGAGTGAGGCAGCAAAAACAAAGGCAAAAAACATCTAAAGGGGCAATGTATTCAGTTCCTAACCACCTAGCATTGATGATGGTGTCCCCAAAGAACCCCCAAGGCCAAAAATTAAATTTTAATTTTTTTCGAAAAATCGCCGATTACGCTTACCGTACTCGTAGGGTAAAAATTAATTAATAAAAAAAAACTATCCTCACTATCCCTACCCCGTGTGCAAATGGTGCCCGAAGTGCACCTTTTGTTCATGGCATATATCTAATGTAATGAAAATATAAATGATTACCTTTCACAACGAAGCGCATAATATGTCCTCCATGTGCGCACGGTGCGCGAAGCGCATCGTGCGTACATGGCCCATCCCGCGTAACGTGGGCACGCAGTGCGTGCAGTGCACCGCGTGACCACCGTGCGTGCACGGCACTAACTGCGTAAAGTGGGCGCGCGGTGCGCGCACGGTGCGCGAAGCGCACCGTGCGCGCACAGAACGAACTGCGTTAACTGGGCGCGCACGCCACGAATGGCGTAAAGTAACTTAGCATTTAAAAAAACGTACAAATTCACTGAAAAAACCATAGGTTTCACACACGTTATAGTTAGGAATTAGCATTTAAAAAACCTTGCAAATTCACTGAAAAAACCATAGGTTTCACACATGTTATAGTTAGCGGAAATTTTACTGATAAAAAACCTATGAAATTCCCCCGTTATAGTTAGTGCAGGCAACTATAACTCACGCGACCGCAATCCTCTGCTGATGACATATGTGTCTTTATGAAAAAAAAATATTTGTAATATATGTATAGCTAAAATTTAATGGAAGAAGACATGGGCAAATAAGTGTCTAAATACAGTATTAGCATCAGCAGAGGATTGCGGTCGCGTGAGTTATAGTTGCCTGCACTAACTATAACGGGGGAATTTCATAGGTTTTTTTATCAGTAAAATTTCCGCTAACTATAACATGTGTGAAACCTATGGTTTTTTCAGTGAATATATATATATATATATTTGTGTGTATATGAATGCAAATATATATGCATATAAATATGCAGATATATATGCATAAATATATATATATATATATATATACATATATGTATATTATATATGCATATACATACATATAAATATATGCATATACATATATGCAGATACATATATAAGCTTATATATGCAAATATATATATATGCTTATATATATACCTATAAATATGCATATATATGTATGTATATGTGTATATTACCTACTGGCGGTCGCCAGTAGGCAGTTATAGTTAGGATCACGTTTCCATAGGAAAACCTCAACATTCTATTTTGAATAACTTTGGCGCCGGTCGACGAATCCTCGCGAATTTCTCAAAATAGGTGGGGCGCTCCGCTCCTACCCTGAAAGTCTCGGGGGGATTCGTCAAGCGGGGGCTGAGATAAAAGGGGGGTCCCAAAACGCGTTTTTCCCATGCATTTTTCCATAGGACCTTTAGAACGAGCTACAGCCCGAACGGCTGAACAGAATTACTAGAAATTTGGCAGAGAGGTAGTCCCTAGGTCAAGGAAGTGCCTTTTGTAGGTTTGGTGTAAATCTGTTCAGTAGATTCTGAGAAAATAGCCTTTAAATCAATATATATATCTGAGCCCGCTTACGGTACGCTTACCGTACGCTTACCGTACGCTTACCGTAAGCTTACGGTGGCGTGCGCGAGCGCGATTCTGATTGGCTCTTAGATCTTAGTAAACATTCGAATCGGCCGAAACCAGGAAGCGGCGTCCGCCATTTTGTCTCTCGCACTGAGTGTTGTTTATCAAACATGATGGCCAAAAACATGTTACGGGGCTGTTTTGACAACTCCCTCCCACATAGTCATGTTGAGGGAGTCCCCAAACATCCCCCAAGAGCAAAAACGGTTTTATTTTTTTTTCGGCAATTTCGCGGGGTACGCTTACCGTACGCTTACCGTACGCTTACCGTAAGCTTACCGTACGCTTACGGTAAAAAAATAAAAATAAAAAAAACACTATCCACACTTACCCCACCCCCTGTGCTTTTGGTGGCCGCAGGCCACCAAATGTGCAGGGCTTATTAATAGAGAAAAAAAACGTAATTTTGGCAACATGAAATTATAAAATCGAAATAAAAAAAACACTATCCACATTGACCTCACCCCCTGTGCTTTTGGTGGCCGAAGGCCACCAAATGTACAGGGCTTATTAAAGTTGATAAAAACCGTGCACGGAACGAACTGCGTTAAGTGGGCGCGCACGCCACAAATGGCGTAAAGTAACTTAGCATTTAAAAAACCGTACAAATTCACTGAAAAAACCATAGGTTTCACACACGTTATAGTTAGGAAATAGCATTTAAAAAACCTTGCTAATTCACTGAAAAAACCATAGGTTTCACACATGTTATAGTTAGCTGGACATTTTACTGATAAAAAACCAATGAAATTCCCCCGTTATAGTTACTGTAGGCAACTATAACTCACGCGACCGTAATCCTCTGCTGATGACATATGTGTCTTTATGAAAAAAAAATATTTGTAATATATGTATAGCTAAAATTTAATGGAAGAAGATATGGGCAAATAAGTGTCTAAATACAGTATTAGCATCAGCAGAGGATTGCGGTCGCGTGAGTTATAGTTGCCTACAGTAACTATAACGGGGGAATTTCATTGGTTTTTTATCAGTAAAATGTCCAGCTAACTATAACATGTGTGAAACCTATGGTTTTTTCAGTGAATATATATATATATGAGGTCCGCAAAACAATAAAGACGCGCTCTCAGGACTCCAAGGAGGATATTTATTGCAGGTACAGGTTACGCGTTTCGGAAGACAAGCAGGAACTGTACGTCCATTTGTAGAAACATTGACTCCCTATGCCATCTCAATTCGTGAGACACCTGTGAACAGGAGAGAAAGCCGCTTTCAAGCACAAATGTTTTTTCTGTAAAGTTTTTTTTAAAAAATCTTTTGTTAGTCACATTCATATAGTCACACATAACCCACATAGCTAAAAAAATACACATATAAATAATGCACATTAGAATCACCCTTGGTCGACACGACATAGATATCATTCCAGTGAGTAAAGAACCACCATGTATGAAACCGACGAGAGTCGTGCCCCACTAGAGGGGAGACCAATAAATGTATCTTTAGATTGACATCGGGAGGATTAACTCACTGAAAGACATCAGATTAACTTAACTGGTGACCTTGCACATAACTAATGAAACGTCAATAACTATACAGATACATTTTCACAGTTGGTAAGAATGATCATACATGAGACCAGTGAGAGTCGATCCCCACTAGAGGGGAGATAAACAAATGTACCTCACAGTTACATTGGGAGAATCAACCAACATCAAATGGTGACCGTATATATAAATTAGTGAAATGTCAATCACTAAAAAAAATGGGTTCCTGGCGAACCCTATTGAGAACCGGTTCTCTGTCACAAACCAAATTTATTAATGGTAAGGGAGCCATTTATTGATAATTGGTTGAAGTTATTAACACTGTGTAAATGATGGTTGGTTAAAAAACAAAAAAACTAAAAAACTGCATATACCAGAATTCCATGCTTCCAAGGAAGATGTGACATCAAAACCCACATGACTAACAACAAATGTTTTTATTGGGCAAATGTAATGTACTGTGCTAACCGTGACCAAGCCATCGGTGGATGGCGAAACGCGTTGGTTAATTTGGAGACTGGAGAACTACTAAAAATGAAAATAAAGTAATTGGGAAACTCAACAGACTGTGAGTGCGTGCTACTTGTTTCACTGCGAAGTGAATCTCTGGGGACAATACCAAACGGCATGGCTCTGCCTTAGCACAGCACCGGATCAAGACGCGCCAGGGGTCCTACGAACGGAGCCGAATTGGGTCGATATATATATATATATGCATACATACATATGCGTATATATATATAATATATATTCCATACTCCTTTCTCTCCACGGTCCAATCCCCCGGAGCCAAGAAAGGCACAAACTCCACTTTTCACAGTGCAATTTTGAGTTTATTGTTTCAGTGCATGGCAGCCATGACGCATTTTGAACCTCCAAGGGTTCTTGATCACATGACCCACCACGTCATTTTTCCCCATTTTTAAAGTGACAAGTGATTTTTTTTTCCACTGTCTCTTTCAAAGTGAAACTAGAAAACAGACTATCCGTGTGTTTTCAACATCTGCCTCAAACATAATTCACTTACATTTCCAATAAATGATTGTGTTTACATTTTATATATTTGCATGAATGCAACATATTTTACAAACAGAAATGTTATTTTGTTTTGATACTGATTTTAGATAATGTTTGTTACTTAGTACCACTTCAAGCTCTGGGCTTTATCACCACTTAGAGCTTATTTACATACACGCATAATGCATAAAAATCATGTTAAGCATAACACATTATCAATTTTGTATAAAATAGACAATTGTTAAAATAGTATAAATACATATTTTAAAACAATGACATAATTCCTGTATATCTACATATTATGATTTTGTTATGTCTGTGCAAAATACGCTGTTGTATGTAAACAATCAATTTTAATTGTAAGATGAATATCATATTTGTGCAAGATGTAAGAAAAAAAGTGCTATTGAAATATATCTCCACCCTAAATTGTGCTTATAACTAACTTGTCTAAAAGTGTGTTGTTCACATGAGCCCATGTTTTTACAACGCCACTTAAAAGGAAAAAACGAATCGGGGGGGATTTTTTGTTGAGGTTCAGATAATTAAAATCATAATGATTGTCAGGCGGGTACCTCTAGGTTTTATTCATGTACCAGAACGGATTTCCAATTACCAACCAACTGCAAAATTATTATTAAAGCCACATATTTAGGTCCTCCGTCGTATTAAGACCATGAGGGCTCTTGCTGTCTAATTCTTGAATATATTTTGTTTCTAGTCGCCTCAACATGGCTTCCCTGTTCCCTCCTCTTCTTGGAGGTGACACACTGTCTTTTGCGTAAAATTTTAAGTGGTCTAAACTTCTAGAGTGGACCTCCTCAAAATGGCAGGCAACCGGATAGGTGATATCTTTGTTTGTGATGGCCCGCATGTGCTGGAGTATTCTCTTGTGGACCTGCAATTTTGTGCTTCCCACATATCGCAGTCCACAAGAGCACTCCAGCACATACACAACAAAATCTGATTTACAGGTTAAAAATGTGTTAATGACAGAGGGCTTGTCTTTAAAAGCTGTTAAAAACGACGTTCTGTTTTCCCCATGTTTACATGCCTTGCATATCGCGCAGCGGACAAATCCTTTATGATTGGCCAACCAGTTGGTACTTGAGGTGACCTCTGGACTACTACTGACTAAATAGTCTCCTGTGCTTTGTGCCTTCCTGTATGTTATCATGGTAGTTGCTGGCATTTGATCCCCTATGATCGGATCACTCTGCACTAAATGGCAGTTATCCTTGACTATTTTTCTCAGGCTGTCCTTCTGTTTGTGGTATGTAAGTATTAAACAAGGACTACTTTCTGTGGCAGAACTTTTCATTTTTATGCTCTTACTGGCTGATGGCTTGAAGAGTAAAACTTCCCATGTTTTGGCCCTAGTTTGTCTTATAGTGTCATCAACCACCTTCTCTTTATAACCTCTCGCTAGCAAGCACATTTTACACTCCTCCTGTGCCTTGGTCAGATCAATTTCGTTGCTGCATATTCTGCGAATTCTCAACATCTCCCCATAGGGGATGCTGAGAATTGTGTGCTTTGGGTGAAAACTACTTGAGTGCAGTATTGTATTTCCAGCTTGTTGGTTTTCGATGTAGGCGAGTTTCCAGAATTTTATTTGAAATATACTTTTACATCTAAAAAGCAAATGGTGCTCTCACTGATCGTATGAGTGAGCTGGATGTTGACATTGTTATTGTTTAACCCCTTCCATGCGGGGCGGATTCCCCCGCTGTGCTGAGCGCTGCTTGCGCGGGCGTGGTCATGACGGAACGGTTCCGTCATGAGCACAGCTCAACCGACGCTCATGACGGAATCGTTCCGTCATGAGCGCCGAAGGGGTTAAACATCTTATAAATTCGTCAGCGCTTTGTTTATCACCCTGCCAAATCAGAAACAGATAGTCTATGAACCTAATCCGCTTAATTATGTTTTTAGACCAAATCTCTGCTAATTCTTTCTTCACTACTACTTCCTCCCACCACCCCATGTGGGGACAGGCGTAGCTGGGTGAAAAACTCGCACCCATTGCTACGCCTCTCACTTGATGGTAGACCTGTTGCTGAAATAAGTAGTAATTGTTATACAAGCAAAACTTGGTCAGGTCCAATAGCATTTTGTTCTGGGTGTTGTATTCAATGGGTCTCTTTCCCAGAAAATGTTGCAAAGCTTTTATTCTGTCTTGATGATAGATAGATGTGTAGAGGTTGCTGATATCCATAGAGATCAGTAAGAAATCTTGTTGCCACTGAAATCCGTGTATTTGCCTAAAAAAAATCCCTCGTATCCTGTATGTATGATGGCAACATTTTCACTTGTTCCTGTAAAAATGAGTAGATGTATATTGAAACATTTTCTGTCAAACTTTGAATAGCTGAGATTATTGGTTTGCCGGGTGGGTTGGTACTGTCTTTATGTATTTTCGGAATGAAATACATTACCTGCAACGTTGGATAATCATTTTTTTAGGAATTTCAGTTCCTCTTGATTGATTAGGCCTCTACTTTTCCATGCTAGTAGTTTTGCGTGTAATTCATTCTGCGCTGTTTTGGTTGTCATTTTGTTGCTGTACCTATAGCAACTACGATCTCCTAGCTGTTTTGAAGCTTCTTCCATATATAGGGTCTTTGGCCACACGACCACTTTGCCTCCTTTATCTGAATTACGTTTCATACATAGATATTTCAAATATATATATATACATATGCATATATATATATATACATATTTATATATACATGCATCTATAAATGGATATATAGATATATGTATATAAATGTATACATTTATATATGCATATATATATATATATAAACATGCATATATATACATATAAGCATATATAAATCCCATATATGCATATATATACATATGCACACATATATTGTATAATATAAATATATGCATATATATATACACACATATATATATATAAATATATATGTGAATAAATACATATATACATATCTATATGCATTATATATATGTACATTATTTATGCATATACATATAAATGCATATAAATATATGCATATATACATATGTGAATACATATATGCATATAAATATGTAAGCTTATATATTGATACGTATATATATATATATATATATATATATACGCATATGTGTGTATGCATATATATATTGACTATATATTTATATGCATATATATATAATGCATATATATATGCATATATATATATATATATGCACACATATATTGTATAGTATAAATATATGCATATATAAACATATGTATATATAAATTTATGTGTATATATACATATCTATATGCATTATATATATATGTACATTATATATGCATAAACATATAAATGCATATAAATATATGAATATATATATATATGCATATATATATATAAAGAGGCCATATATATGCATTTATATGCATATATATATGCATATAAATGCATATATATATGTGTATATATATATATATATATATATATGCGTATATATATATGCATATATTTATATGCATTTATGTTTATGCATATATACTGTACATATATCTAATGCATATAGATATGTATATATATGTATTTATACACATATATATTTATATATACATGTGTATATATATGCATATATTTATACTATACAATGTGTGCATATATATATGCATATATATGCATTCTATATATATATGCATATATATATATAGTCAATATATATATGCATACACACATACACACATATATATGCGTATGTATATATATCTGCATATATATACGTATCCATATATAAGCTTATATATTTATATGCATTCATATGTGTATATGCATATATTTATATGCATTTATATGTATATGCATAAATAATGTACACATATATAATGCATATAGATATGTATATATGTATTTATTCACATATATTATATATATGTGTGTATATATATGCATATATTTATATTATACAATATATGTGTGCATATGTATATATATATATGCATATATATGCATTATATATGCTTATATATATGCATGTTTATATATATGCATATATAAATGCATATATTTATATACATATATCTATATATCCATTTATAGATGCATGTGTATATATATGCATATGTATATATGTATATATATATATATATATATTTGAAATATCTATGTATGAAACTTGGCGTTTGTGTGTTTTAAAGGGCTTAAGCCCTTTTGTAGTATAAATATGCATATATATATATGTGTGTGTGTGTGTGTGTGTGTGTATGTATATATATATATATATATATATATATATATATCGGCAAAGCACTCTCCTCTCTCGTATCCAACCAGCTGAGCAGAAGGGAGCACGGACCACAAGATTCTTTTCAAATATCTGTTCGTTTATTCAAGACTCAAACAAACAAGGCAGCCATTACGCGTTTCATCCCTCCTGGGGGACTTGATCACATGACGCAGTTTATCCAATGGCATACGGTATTTAAAGGAAAAACATTTTTTTACAATTTATACATCATGTCATCTGATTGGGCAGTACTCCAACAAAGGTTTCCTTTATAAATTTCATTTCCGCTTGATGGTTAATCAGCATAGGTGTATGGTAGCTCATTATTATTTGAACCATCACTTGAAATTTCAGGATAAATCCTGTTATGCTCACCTTTCAATTTAGTAATATCGAGCTATTGTTATTTGAACCTTCACATATATATATATATATATATATATATATATATATATATTCACTTAAAAAACCATAGGTTTCACACATGTTATAGTTAGCTGGACATTTAACTATAACTCGCGCCCCCGCAATCCACTGCTCATTACGTCACATATTACATCACTCATGACATGGTCAGTGGCATCACTCATGACATCATCCTTGTGATAGAGTGGCGGTCGCGTGAGTTATAGTTATCTGAACTAACTATAACGGGGGAATTTCAATGGTTTTTTACGAGTGAAATGTCCAGCTAACTATAAAATGTGTGAAACCTATGGTTTTTTAAGTGAATTTGCAAGGTTTTTTAAATGCTAATTCCTAACTATAACGTGTGTGAAACCTATAAAAGAGGTATGGTGAGAGACCTTGCTTTTCCAAATGTCGACATTAAATGGATTGGTCAGAGAGGGTTAAAGTGGCACCAATTAATGCCTTTGGTGAAATCTTTTCTACACCTCCAACAGCCTAACCTTAATATTGTGCACTGTGGTGGAAATGACCTAGGCACTTTAACTGGGGTAGGTCTGGAAATGCTTGTTAAGGACACCTTTGTGCAATTAATGTCGCTTTTTCCTCAATTTGCCTTTGTATATTCAAATATAAGTGGAACTGGTCCAACCAATTTTGTCCACAGATTGACAAAGCTAGAAAGCACGTCAACAAATCTATTTCTGCTTTCCTCAGAGACTATGGTATGGGTTCTATATACCACAACAACTTGCGTTACAACATGCAAGGCATTTATAGAGGAGACGGTGTACATTTCACTGATGAAGGCAACAGAGTCTTCCTCTTGAACTTTAGACTCTGCATCGGTACTTACTTGTAGGTACCACAAAAAAAAAACACTTCATAAACACAACGGCTCTTTTTAGAGCCCCCTAATATCTAAACACTTAAATTTGATTTTTACTTCTATTTTTTTTAATGATTTTTTTCTGCCGTGCGCGTACGGTAAGCTTACCGTACGCTCACCCCGCGTTTAAAAAAAAAAAAATTTAAATGTATTTTTCATACTTTTGGGACCTTCTTGGACCCCCTGACAAACGCTAGGGGGTCTGCAACTCTCTTCGTTGCCCCCTGTTCACGTTCTCCACCTTTGTATATCAGTGTGAGACACACAAAATGGCGGCCGACACTTCCTGATTTCGACCGATTCGAATGTTTACAGTCATGTAACCACCAATCAGAATTAAGCTCGCGCACCGCAGCGTGCGCGTACGGTAAGCTTACCGTACGCGCTCGGAGCGCGCCTATAGATATATATATTGATTTAAATGCTATTTTCTCAGTAAATACTGACCAGATTTACACCAGACCTGCAAAAGGCACATCCCTGACCTGAGGACTACCTCTCTGCCAAATTTCAAGTAATTCTGTTCAGCCGTTCTGGCTGTAGCTTGGACTAAAGGTCCTATGGAAAAATGCATGGGGAAAACAGGTTTTCGGACCCCCCTTTTTCTCAGCCCCCGCTTGACGAATCCCCCCGAGACTTTCAGGGTAGGAGCGGAGCAGAGCGCCCCACCTATTTTGAAAATGTCGCGAGGATTCGTCAATCGGCGCCAAAGTTATTCAAAATAGAATGTTGCGGATTTCCTATGGAAACACGGTCCTAACTTTGCAACTTCACGGTCTCGGGATTGCTAATTTACCGCCCTCCTGGGCCATCTAACACTTTCAGGGAGGCGCTAGTGAGTAGGGTCTCGATATTAGCCAGTAAAGCAGCAAATTTCTCCATCTTGGGTGATTTGAATCTCCATCTGGAAAACAATGACAAAGCTGACATCGCCTGTTTCTTAGCTGATCTTGAGGCCTGCCAACTGCATCAATACGTGACTGAATGCACTCATGTGGCCGACCATTTGTTCGACCCCATATTTTCAAATTTGGGTTCATTAATAGTGTCTCCTCCTGTCTCTGTGGTTTGGTCCGACCACTTTTTGGTCTCATTTTCTGTAAAATTGCCAGGGAAACCGGCCTTGAAATGTGCTTGCCCGGTGATGAAACGCCCCTGGCATAAACTGAATGTTAGCCAATTCTCAGGTTTGTTGGTAAGTTCAACACCCCAGTTTCCCCCTAATATAGAGGCCGCCGATCTTCTTTTCCAGGATTGGCTGACCTCCGCACTAGATACTTGCATTCCGGCAAAACTGAGCTCAAAGAAGAAATAAGGGCCATCTAATCCGTGGTTTACTGAAACCTTAGGGAAAGCAAAAAAGGTCTGTAAGCAATTGGAGTAAACCTGGAGGCGTGCTTATGAGTTAGAAGCAAAAAATAACTATCGCGCCACTATTAAGTCATATCATAGGTTGATTGGGAAAGCAAGAGCTAATTATATTGCTGACAACATTTTGGAGAGTAAAAACTCGCCCAAAATGATTTTCTCCCTTCTTAGACAAATGCAACATTCTAATGTGAAAGCGGACCCCCCTGTCTTGTCTAATGCTCAGTGCGATAAACTTGCTGATTTCTTTGTGCAAAAGGTGGAGACCATTTATAATATTCATCCAACTGTCAGCCCGCACGTAGTGAGAATTAACATTGCGCCAGTACCTAAAGGGGAGGATCGGTTGGTCGCCCCTGCATCAACATTGTTTTTTTTTCCTCCTCCTACGATAGCTGAGACGGAATCATTTTGCCTTAAAGTTAAATCAGGTTCCCCAGTTGATCCTTTGAGACCTGACCAACTGAGCCTGGTCTTTCCATCTGTGCTCCCAGTGGTCAGGGATTTGATTAATTTATCGTTGTCTTCGGCTTCTTTGCCCACCTCATGGAAACATGCAAAAGTAACTCCTCTATTAAAAAAAGCATCTTTGGAGCCTTCAGATCCTGGAAATTTTCGTCCAATTTCTCAACTTCCTCTTTTAGCCAAAGTCACCGAATCCTATGTCAATTCCGCTTTGGCGGAATTTGTAGAGTAGAATAAAATCCTTGACCCCTCGCAAAATGGTTTCCGTCCCTGCCACAGTACTGAGTCGGCTCTGTTGGCCGTGATTTAGGATATTCGTGGTAACCTGGATGTTGGGAACTCGGTGGCCTTGATTCTATTGGATTTAAGTGCCGCTTTTGACACTGTTTTGCATGACATCCTTTTGGGTAGACTACGCGATATTGGGGTCAGGGGTTTGGCGCTCTCTTGGTTCGGTTCTTTCTTGGAAAAGAGGACCTTTCAAGTGGTTGTTCCTTCATACCATTCGCAGGTGCATGCTATTAAGTACGGGGTTCCGCAGGGCTCAATATTGAGCCCAGCTCTGTTTAACATCTATGTTCAGCCCCTAGCAGTGGTTGCCAAAAGTAGAGGGTTGTCGTTGGTATCTTATGCCGATGACACCCAGTTAGTCATTGCTTTTTCAAAAAATTGTAGAAACAACCTTCTCAAATTCAAAGAGGATTTATTAGCTATCTCAGATTGGATGACAACCAACTGCTTGCAGCTAAATGCCGCTAAATCAGAAATTCTTGTGCTAGGGAAAGACAGTGCGTTATGGTCAGCACAGTGGTGGCCGGACCAACTTAAGCCAGCGCCACTGCCTAAAGAGGTGGTCAAGAATCTAGGCTTCTGGATAGGGATCTTTCCTTCAATACACAGTCCAAAGTCCTTGCAGGGGTCTGTTTTGGACTCCTGAGGGGGTTGAAGCCCCTGCTTGGATACTTTGATCCGGAGATCCGCCAAACTATTCTCCAGGCCACAATTCTGTCCAGTTTGGATTATGGCAATTCCCTTTATCTGGGGGCCAATAAATCGCGTATCTCTCGCCTTCAACGCATTCAAAATGCGGCTGCTCGTGCGTTGTTTGCGCTTCCTAAATCTTGCACGGTTTCTAATTTCTTACCCAAACTGCACTGGTTGCCTATAGCTAAAAGAATTCAGTTTAAGTCCTTGTGTATGGCTCATAAAATTTTGGCGAAACCAGGCCCCCCTATCCTGGATGACATACTTGTTCAGTATATCCCGAATCGCCCCCTTCGCACCGCTAACTCGGGCCTTGTCTGCACTCCTCGTTTTCAAAGAGTCAGAGCTGGTGGACGTTCTTTTAAAGTTCAGGCAGCCCTTTTGTGGAATTCTCTCCCGACCTCTATTAGAGGTTTGCAGAATCATATGCTATTTCGCAAGGCTTTGAAGACCTGGCTTTCTGGTTTGTGTTAATTGGAGTAGTCTCTGCACTTGTTCTTCTGGGTAGCGCTGGGATGCCCCGTCACTGGGGAAGCTATGCGCTGTATAAATCCTTTAATAATAATAATAATGATAATACGTGCATATATTTTTATATATGCACATATATATGTATGTATATATATATATATATAATATACCTATAAATGCATATATATGTATTTGTATATATATATGTATAGATATATATGGATTTAGATATATTTTTATGCATTTATATATGTGCATAAATATATGTATTTATATGCAAATATATATGTGTGTGTGTATATGTGTGTGTATATATATATATATATATATCACCAAACAGTTCCATTTTACCGGGGGCCCCGACCCTGCAGGGCGAGCTCTTGACAGGAATGGAAATCCTGTGAATGTGAAGACTCACCACCAAACAAATAAAGAGCTCAACTTCGTTTAATGGCAGGAGCTGACTTTAATTTGCCGTCTGCGCTGCAGTATACATTGCACTCCAAATCCTTACGCGTTTCAGCATGACTGCCTTGATCACAGGTGAGTTCTTAATATAATTCAAGTGGTCACGTGCCCGTAGTCCTTGCTTCTGACTGCAGGCCCCAGAATGCACCTGCTGGGTATCCTTGTGTGTGCACTGGTAATTTTGTGTTTTGCTGAATAGCGTTATTCTCCCAATGTCACAGAGTTCAGGTTCCCAAGTGATGCAGACTTAAAATTCTTTATGCAAAATGCCCAAAATACTGCAGCGCTTTTAAATGTTTCTGTGCTGTTTGCCACGAAGTTGTAGGAGGAAAGCATTCCTCCTCTCCCTTTCTCCCCCACAGTTCCAAATGGCAGCGGAAATCCTTGATAGCTGGAATAGCGGAGAGCGGGTCATCCCCCTCATTTAAATATCACCAAACAGTTCCATTTTACCGGGGCCCCGACCCTGCAGGGCGAGCTCTTGACAGGAATGGAAATCCTGTGAATGTGAAGACTCACCACCAAACAAATAAAGAGCTCAACTTCGTTTAATTGCAGGAGCTGACTTTAATTTGCAAGGCTTTGAAGACCTGGCTTTCTGGTTTGTGTTAATTGGAGTAGTCTCTGCACTTGTTCTTCTGGGTAGCGCTGGGATGCCCCGTCACTGGGGAAGCTATGCGCTGTATAAATCCTTTAATAATAATGATAATACGTGCATATATTTTTATATATGCACATATATATGTATGTATATATATATATATATATATATATACCTATAAATGCATATATATGTATTTGTATATATATATGTATAGATATATATGGATTTAGATATATTTTTATGCATTTATATATGTGCATAAATATATGTATTTATATGCAAATATATATGTGTGTGTGTATATGTATGTATATATATATATATATATATATATATATATATAGCTTTGATGCCTGAATTGCTGTTGTTTCAACACACAGGTACGGACCTCACAAAAATCTTCAAAGATGAATAAGTTGCTCCAAACAAAGGGGGTTACTTCATGATAGTAATTTATTTAACCATTATAGTGAAAACAGACAAGTGTCCGCCCTGGACGTGTTTCGATCGCATGAGCGATCTTGATCACCTGACGCGCCTGTGACGGGTTGCCATTTTAAATAGAATACAACCAATAAAAACCTTCCAATGATTGAAACATCGTGTGAATTTAAAGCTATACAAGCACCATAAAGTGCCACAGAAAAGCAGCGAGCCTCTTTGAATTAATTCAAAAGATTTACTTCATTTAGCCAATGCTTATAGAAACAGACTGTTAAGAGTAAATCGCAAAGTATTGACATCTACCAATCATTGAGAATGGAAATCATACAAGGACTAGTGCCTTTAATGAGTGCACATTATCACTGCCCTCCTGTTTGTGTTGTAGCTAAAATGAAACATGTGAACATATTCATGCATACAACGCTGATAAATTGGCAACCGGGGTAATGAGTAACACGTAACAAGGCTAATGCCTATTAATGCATTACACAAAAACAGTGTGTCCAAGTTTGAATACCTAAAATACAAGGCATGTGCCTTTTTCTTCAAATGGTTATAGTCTATATTTACCTAATATGTCCTATTAATAATTAATGTGACCTTCTTTCTCCTGTGAGACCTGTGACAAACCAAAGCACCGGCTGTTATTCAAGTGAAAATATGGATAACCATTGCATTCACATATCGTATATATTTGAGAGGATCCTGTGCACTGACAATAAAAAGATACTAATGGTGCAAGATATTGTGTTCTACCAAAAAAAATGGAATTAAAAATAGTTTTGTTTTTAAAAAAAATTGTTGTTTTTAGGTGGTGCAGCCAAGGATAGTAATAGTGAATATTATTCAGTTGCTGTGCAGACTCTTCAAATGGGACGGCTATCAAGTATTTCAACCTATTCTGTGTACTGTTGACATATAAATCAAACATATTACAGCCATATTATCAACAACTATACGCAATCCCAATTACAAACAGGTTGAGAGTGGAATAGAATCAATCTCAAAGATTAACATTGTGTTGTTAACAAGTTCATTTCCATGAGCAATGAGCACTTTAAATAAAGTTCTAATGATATAGATATGTTATCCAATATCCCACTATATATACTAAACATTAGACAGAAACTCCTATATTATTTATAAGAAGTGATGTAAGTCCTCACTGGTGTTTAACCCATGCGGTATGCGTGTATCTAGCATGAGAATGAACAAAGACTCCATCTGTCTTAATCTTTTCTCCCTGTTGCCTCCCCGAAAATTAGGGGGAACAGCCCCAATTACAGAACATGTCAGGTCCTGCAATCTGTTATTATGAACTGCTTTGAAATGGCGCGCTACAGGATAATTGTCATCCGAGTTCACAATAGCGCGCAAATGTTGAAGAATCCGGTTAAATACCGGAAGCTTCGTGCTGCCAATATATTTCAATTGGCATGTACATTTCAATTGATATACAGCAAAGTCAGTTCTGCACGTATAGTGTTCTTTTATACAGATTGGAGATTCACTGAAAGCTGTGTAGTATTCAGACAAATTCAAACCAAACTTACATGCTCTGCATGACGAGCATTTGAAAAAGCCTGGTTTGAACAGCCAATTGGTTTTAGTTACAACCTCAGGACATGTTTTAACAAGTGCATCCCTCATAGAGGGTGCCCGCCTGAAAGTTATAGCAGGAAGTTTAGGCAACAAGAATCTAAGTGTTAGGTCTGTCAAAACAATAGGCCAATGTTTGTATATAATATGTCTAATGTTCTTCTCCTGTTTGCTAAAAGTCGTAATGAGGCGGATAGCTTGTGTTGATTCAGATGTGGGCTCAATGTGGATTGGAGTCTCGAGGCTTTTTTTGGTTACTAGACATAGTTCCCGTGGTCGCGAGTTAGCTTTATCCAAAGCCTTGGATAAATCAGAATGCGCAATTTCCCCGTGTCAAAAATCGTGAAAAAGCCTCTTTCTGACATTTGTCTAAATCCAATTTTAGACTACAAATACGTCTTATACGGAGAAATTCTCCGTATGGAATACTCTGTATCAGATGTCGGGGATGGGCACTACTGGCATGCAAGATGGAATTGCCAGTCGTGTCCTTTCTATGTTGCCGAGTTTGTAAGTGGTTCTCATCAATGTATACCTCAACATCTAGAAATTCCACCTTATCTTTGTTGATAGAGGCTGTGAAATGGAGGTTCATGGAATTATCATTAATGGATGAAATGAATTCTTTGGCTTCACCTTCTGTACCATCCCATATGACAAATATATCATCGATATATCTGCCATAGTATTTTACATGGTCCTCCCAGGTCTGTTTGTGTTGCACTTTGAGGATGTGCTCTTCCCACCACCCTACCAAAAGACAGGCATGTGTGGGTGAAAAACATGCCCCCATAGCAACTCCCCTAAGTTGTTTATAGGGAATCTTGTTAAACAAAAATAAATTGTTGTGTAAGCATAGCTCAATCATCTGGAGCAACATGTTGTTATGTTCATTAAAGCCAATGTTACGACTGTTGAGGAAATATTTTACAGCTGTTAAACCTTGTCATGGTGAATACAAGTATATAGTGATGTAATATCTAAAGTTATTAACCACCAATCTTCATGCCATTCAATTTGATTAATCTTCATCAAAAAATCACCAGTATCCCTCAAAAAGGAAGGCAGATTCATCATATGTGGTTGAAGGAAATAGTCTACATATCTGGATATTGACTCTAAGATGTTATTCTTTGCTGAAATGATTGGTCTTGCATAGACGGGGGATGTGCCCTTATGCACCTTAGGAATAAACTACATAATGGGGATGGTGGGGAAGTCATTTTTCAAAAAAAGAAATTCCGTTTTCGTTATCAACCCCTGTCGTGTATATATATATATATATATCAAGCACAGTTCTCTCGTTACTGGAGCCCCCAACTCTACAGTGAGGCCTCAGGAAATGGGCACGGAGCAGCCCATGAAAACACCACCGTGTAAAGCAACAAACTGAGGCCCAATACTGGAAGCGTGGTCTAATTCAGAATTCAGCAATGTCAGCTTTCATCTTCCCAACGTTTCAGCATAATTGCCTTGCTCATGGGTGAAAGTCAAACAAGGTAGTGCGCTTGTGCGTGCTTTTAAAAAGGGCAAAGTCACATGAGTGGAAGTAATTACTGCAATACCCATAATGCATTGTTAAGTATTTTCAAAATATCACTCCGAAAGTTCTTGAGTACAATACCAGTGTGCGTAGTTCTTCCTCCATACATGCACTGTTACCAAAGTGGGATCTCCTTTAAAACACAGTCATGTACATTACCACGCTGCCGCGATGTTGACACTTTCAATGTGAACTGATTCAAAGTTCTGCTCTCAGCACGATCAAAGCAGGATATCCTCCTGCCAGAATCCCTTCCTCACACAGATCCATTTTCGCTTTATTAGCACTCCTTGGTAGGCTGGGCGCATGAGTGGGTCATGCTCCTCATTTTAACACCAAGCACAGTTCTCTTGTTATATGTATATATATATATATATATATATATATATAATGTGTAACTTAACATTTGCATTTGTGCTGTGTTAAAGGTGTAAAGGGCTTCAGCCTGTTTGTATATGTGGGTGATCTAGTTGGTGGGCAGAAGTATTACAGATTATATGTATATGTATGTAAATAAATATATATATATCTGCATATATATATGCATACATATCTGCATATTTATATATATCTATGCATATATATGTGTATATATATATATATGCATATATAAAAATATACACGCGTGTACATATATACGCATACATATGTGTATATATATGCATATATATGCGTATATATATGTAAAATATATATATGCATATATATTCCCAAAAATCCGTATCGCAAAGCGAGGTAAATGCGCTCTCAGGAATCACCGACAAGTATATCAGGAAGTTTATTTTGCTTCCACGCTACGCGTTTTGGCAGTTATGCCTTGCTCACACAAATCATGGAAGCAAAATAAACTTCCTGATATACTTGCCGTTGTTTCCTGAGAGTGCATTTACCTCACTTTGCGATACGGATTTTTGGGTAATTTGTCAACCGTGTGCTCTCCCGGTGTATGCACACCCTCCAATATTATTTATAGGCATATATATATATATATAAGCATATATATATATTTGCATATATATATGTACACGCGTATATATTTATATGCATATATATATATTTGGATGCAATGGCCCGAAAACTTGAAGACGCACTCACAGCAGCTGTAACCAAACGGCTTTAATTGCAGAAAACCAGCAGCTACACTTGTGGTGCAAGTTCTTGTGCCGACGCGTTTCAAGGCCGTAGCCTCTTCTTCATGGGCAGTTCAAAGTAGGACACAGGAGGCTCCAATCAGCATCTTTAAATACAAACCCCCAGTGGGTCATGCGCAGTGTATTCGTAAAGTACGGTGCATGTTGGGACATCAAGTCCAAGATTGGAGAAAAATTAAACCTTATAGTAAGTTCCTTGTCTACTTTAATTAAAAACTGTATTTTCGCCCTCAGTTGGCCCCCAAATGCCATGCTGCTAAATTAACTGCCAGCTGCTACGCTGATCGTTGCTTTTGGCAAAGTTCCGAACTGCCGCGCAGCCCCTCCTTTACATTGTGGAAACGGTGCAGTCTTCCACGGCGAGGCAGCCGTGTAATTTATTTGGATGCAATGGCCCGAAAGCTTGAAGACGCACTCACAGCAGCTGTAACCAAAAACCTGATTTTTTTTTTTTTTAATAAATACATAACTTAGCATTTAAAAAAACGTACAAATTCACTGAAAAAACCATAGGTTTCACACACGTTATAGTTACGAATTAGCATTTAAAAAACCTTGCAAATTCACTTAAAAAACCATAGGTTTCACACGTTGTAGTTAGCTGGACATTTCACTCGTAAAAAACCAATGATATTCCCCCGTTATAGTTAGTGCAGGCAACTATAACTCACGCGACCGCAATCCTCTGCTGATGACGTCAGATATTGCATCACTGATGACATATGTGTCTTTCTGAAAAATAAATATTTGTAATATATGTATAGCTAAAGATTAATGGAAGAAGACATGGGTAAATAAGTGCCTAAATACAGTGATGTAATATCTGACGTCATCAGCAGAGGATTGCGGTCGCGTGAGTTATAGTTGCCTGCACTAACTATAACGGGGGAATTTCATTGGTTTTTTACGAGTGAAATGTCCAGCTAACTATAACATGTGTGAAACCTATGGTTTTTTTTTAAGTGAATTTGCAAGGTTTTTTAAATGCTAATTCGTAACTATAACGTGTGTGAAACCTATGGTTTTTTCAGTGAAAATATATATATACTTATATCTATATATGGGCATATACACACACACATATATATATTCGCTGAAAAAAACATAGGTTTCCCACATGTTATAGTTAGCTGGACATTTCACTCGTAAAAAACCATTGAAATTCCCCTGTTATAGTTAGTGCAGGCAACTATAACTCACGCGACCGCAATCCTCTGCTGATGCTAATACTGTATTTAGACACTTATTTGCCCATGTCTTCTTCCATTAAATTTTAGCTATACATATATTACAAATATTTTTTTTTCATAAAGACACATATGTCATCAGCAGAGGATTGCGGTCGCGTGAGTTATAGTTGCCTGCACTAACTATAACGGGGGAATTTCAATGGTTTTTTACGAGTGAAATGTCCAGCTAACTATAACATGTGTGAAACCTATGGTTTTTTCAGTGAATTTGCAAGGTTTTTTAAATGCTAATTCCTAACTATAACGTGTGTGAAACCTATGGTTTTTTCAGTGAATTTGTACGGTTTTTTAAATGCTAAGTTACTTTACGCCGTTCGTGGCGTGCGCGCCCACTTTACGCAGTTAGTGCCGTGCACGCACGGTGGGCACGCGGTGCGCTACGCGCACCGCGTGCCCACGTTACGCTGAATGGGCCATGTACGCACGATGCGCTTCGCGCACCGTCCGCACACGGAGGACATATTATGCGCTTCGTTGTGAAAGGTTATCTATTAAATGTTGATTATGTTCATATGCCATGCACAAAAGGAGCACTACGGGCACCTTTTGCACACGGGGGGGGGGGGGGGAAAGGTGACTATTTTTTTATTTTTATTTATTTTTGACCGTACGCGTACGGTAAGCGCATTCGGCGTTTTTTCGATAATTTTATTTTTTGATTTTTTGACCTTGGGGATTATTTTGGGACACCCCAAACAAGGCTAGGTGGTTAGGAGCTGTCTAGCCTGCCCCTTTTCATGTTATCCAACTTTGTTTTTCCTCCCCCCCTCAGAGTGCGAGAGAGAAAATGGCGGCCGACACTTCCTGGTTTCGACCGATTCGAATGTTTACTAAGATCTAACAGCCAACAGAATCGCGCTCGCGCACGGCACCGTACGCGTACGGTAAGCTTACCGTAAGCGCACGGTAAGCTGCCACAGATATATATATTGATTTAAATGCTATTTTCTCAGGAACTACTGAACAGATTTACACCAGACCTACAAAAGGCACTTCCTTGACCTGTAGACTACCTCTCTGCCAAATTTCAAGTAACTCTGTTCAGCCGTTCGGGCTGTAGCTGTGTCTAAAGGTCCTATGGAAAAATGCATGGGGAAAACGCGTTTTGGGACCCCCCTTTTTTCTCAGCCCCTGCTTGACGAATCCCCCCGAGACTTTCAGGGTAGGAGCGTAGCGTAGCGCCCCATTAGTTTTGAAAATTTCGCGAGGATTCGTCGACCGGCGCCAAAGGCATTCCAAATAGAATGTTGCGGATTTCCTATGGAAACAGGGTCCTAACTAATATATATATATATATATATATATATATATATATATATATATACAACCAATCCTGCTGTGGAAATTCAAAACAGGCGTAGACTCCGTGAGAATGAAGCATGAAGGTATTGATTATCGTCTGAAGACCATGACGCGTTCCGTCTTTGTCAATATCAATATATATATATATGCATATACTTGCATATATATGCCTATACATGTATGTATACATATATATGCACACATGTGTTTATATATATATGCATATATATGGGTATATAGATATATATATGCATTTATATATGTGTGTGTTTATATCTATATATAGATATGTGTAACTTAACATTTGTGTTGTTTTAAGGGCGGAAAGGGCTTCAGCCTGTTTGTAACATTTGTATGTTTGCGTGATATCATTGGTGGGGAGAAGTAGCACAGATTATATGTGTAGATATATATATATATTTATGCAAATATATATATATTCACTGAAAAAACCATAGGTTTCACACATGTTATAGTTAGCGGAAATTTTACTGATAAAAAAACAATGAAATTCCCCCGTTATAGTTAGTGCAGGCAACTATAACTCACGCGACCGCAATCCTCTGCTGATGCTAATACTGTATTTAGACACTTATTTGCCCATGTCTTCTTCCATACATTTTTAGCTATACATATATTACAAATATTTTTTTTTCATAAAGACACATATGTCATCAGCAGAAGATTGCGGTCGCGTGAGTTATAGTTGCCTGCACTAACTATAACGGGGGAATTTCATTGGTTTTTGATCAGTAAAATTTCCGCTAACTATAACATGTGTGAAACCTATGGTTTTTTCAGTGAATTTGCAAGGTTTTTTAAATGCTAATTCCTAACTATAACGTGTGTGAAACCTATGGTTTTTTCAGTGAATTTGTACGGTTTTTTAAATGCTAAGTTACTTTACGCCATTCGTGGCGTGCACGCCCACTTAACGCAGTTCGTTCCGTGCGCGCACGGTGCGCTTCGCGCACCGTGCGCGCACAGTGAGCACGCGGTGTGCTTCGCGCACCGCGCGCCCACTTTACGCAGTTAGTGCCGTACACGCAAGGTGGGCACGCCGTGCGCCTAGCGCACCGCGTAGCGCGTAGCGCACCGTGCGCACATGGAGGACATATTATGCGCTTCCTTGTGATAGGTAATCTGTTAAATTTAATTTGTAAGTGATGACAATAATACGCCATGCACAGAGAGTGTTTTTTTTTTTTATTAAAATTTTTAGCGTAAGCGCACCGTACGCGTACAGTAAGCGTAATCGGCGAAATTTTCAAAAAATAAAAATTTACCGTTTTTGGCCTTAGGGGATCTTTGAGGACTCAACTAACATGGCTTTGTGCATGGGCGCTGTCTAAACAGCCCCTTTATATGTTTTTTGCCTTTGTTTACAGCCCCCCCTCAGAGTGCGAGAGAGAAAATGGCGGCCGCCGGTTCCTGGTTTCGACCGATTCGAATGTTTACTTAGATGTAACAGCCAATCGGAATCGCGCGCGCGCACGCCACCGTACGCGTACGGTAAGCTTACGGTAAGCGTACCGTAAGCTGGCTCAGATATATATATATTGATTTAAAGGCTATTTTCTCAGAATCTACTGAACAGATTTACACCAAACCTACAAAAGGCACTTCCTTGACCTAGGGACTACCTCTCTGCCAAATTTCTAGTAATTCTGTTCAGCCGTTCGGGCTGTAGCCCTGTCTAAAGGTCCTATGGAAAAATGCATGGGAAAAACGCGTTTTGGGACCCCCCTTTTATCTCAGCCCCCGCTTGACGAATCCCCCCGAGACTTTCAGGGTAGGAGCGGAGCGGAGCGCCCCACCTATTTTGAGAAATTCGCGAGGATTCGTCAACCGGCGCCAAAGTTATTCAAAATAGAATGTTGCGGATTTCCTATGGAAAAGGGGTCCTAACTATAACTACCTACTGGCGACCGCCAGTAGGTAATATATATATATATATATATATATATATATATATTTTTGTATATATTTACACACATATTTGTATTGTACTGATGCAGACATATATAAATATACATATATATATTTATTAGCATTAACAAATGTGTTATTTATAAGTATCTTCCAATATTAGTATTGCTGTTTTCTGTTGCTCAAAATGAAACCCAATATACTAATAGATTTATAAATAAATGTTAACTTTTGTTTGTAACCTACCTCTGATATTGTCCCATAAATGCTCATTAGTGATTTTATGTTTGCTTCTCTGAAGGTTTTTATTGGAGAAAGTGGTGGAGCTGGTGGCTGCAGGATATATTCGGTTTCTTGAATTATCAATTGTGGTATTGTAATTGCCAGCATTCTTGATATTTTTGTTTGCTTTGTCAGGATCACATTATTGTTTTTGATAATAAAATTACGGATCAGAATTCCATTCTGTTCTTTAGTTTGATTGTAATAATCATCATTGTAACATGTAGCTTTTATTGATCCTGTTTCGTCTGCCAGAGCAAGATGATATAATATTTTGATCTCCTGTATTGCATTTCTATAATACGTTTTGCTTGAACATTTAATTATGTTGGCACGTATTGCCTTCTGATATGGTTTTGTTTCATCATGTTTAGTTTGTTTAAGTTCTTATATTGAAATCATCTGAAACGAGAAAAGTATATGGGAAAGGTTAAATTTTGTACTTTAAACTGCTATCCACAAGGCTTTGTGTGTTAGTATATATATGATCAAGTATAGAATTGTAGTCTGTTGTGTAGTTTTATATTTTTTGGTTGCATTCAAATTGTGTGTGCATATATTGTAATAATGGAGTAGTGTTTTGGGATTGTTGTTTCAAATCTATGTTGAAGTTGCCCATGATGATATATTTATAATCAGGGTAGAAGTTTAATATGTTTGTTAATAACTGCAATAGCGTTTGGATTCGTTCATGTGGTGGTTTGTATAATATTACAAATAAGTAGTTGTTTTTATTAAAATGTTGAGTAAAATGTCAATTTCTTGTGGTGTTTCAAATATTGGGAGTAAGAAATGTTATTTTGTAATAAATTGCTATTCTATTATTTGTTTGCTGATTGTGGAATTCATCAAATATAATCAGATGATATTGGTTAATCAAAAAGCTAGTGTTATCTGCTTTTTTTGGTTGTGTTTATTTCTGTTAGACATAGGATATCAGTATTCATGATATTATTGTCAGATATTATTGCTTGGAATTTTTTTTGTAGTGACCGTACATTATGTACAATAATATTAAAATGTTTGTTATATTGGCCTATTAGTGGTTCTGATATTTGCAATGGCATATTTGTTTTTAATCTTAGCTTTTCATCATGTACATTTGAATGTACTACTACTTTGTTTTCATTAAAGTTTTTAATGTGTATGTTTGATAATGATTTTGCTCTGCGTAAAGCTACATAATGTAACTGATGTATTTTGCTTTTGTTAAAGTGTATATAAAGTGGTTCAATTGTTTCGCCTTGTGTTCTATGTATAGTATGTGCAGATGATTGGCGTAATGGAAATTGTTTGCGTATAATTGTAATACTTTTTTTGTAAATTGAAAATGTCTTGATATAGGATGTATTGGTGTCCAATTCTGTGAAATGTTAATGTGATGTAAGTGTCTGTTATGTAGTCTTGGAATTTTTCCTTCATTTTCATTATCAAAACTAATCCAAATTACAATTGGTGTGTTATTTATAGCTTCAACAAATTCTACTATACCTGTTGCACCATTTGTTAAGCCATCATTGACATTAATATATCAAGTTAAATCGTAGCGTAATTTTAATGCAATGTGTAATATGTATGAAAGGCCCATAGTTTTTGTTGGATCAGTTGGTAATTGTTTGAGTATTGTGTGCTTTACTTGTTCTGTAAGATCTGAAGCAACTGTATCAATTGCTATTGCTATGTAAAGGGGATAGTGTTGTATATGTTGCATTAAAACTTCATTATTAATGTTATTAACCTCTTTGTTAGTTGACATAATATAGGGTATAGTCTTGCTAATGCTGGTAGGTGGTTCTATTTCTTGTAATTGAATTTGTAAAATATCAGTGTTTGTTTGTTTTCCTTCTCTTAAACTGTTCAGTAGTTCTGCAAATGGTAGGTATGAAATGTGTTTGCCATAAATTAGTACTTAGTGGTCCATATGAATGTTTAGAATTGTCAAATATGTATGTGTCAAAAATGGGCTTTAATTGATAGAAATCTCCTATTGCTAAAATGGAGATTCCTCGAAAGGGTTGGTTAGATGTTTTCATTTCTTGTCATCTGTTATGTATGAAATCGAACATATTTGTTCCTACCATTGATATTTAATCTATTATTAGTAGTCTAAGATGCATTAATTGATTCTGTAGTGCACTTCTGTGTTCATGAGTTAGTGGTTTATAAGTTAACATTTGTGAAACAGGTATTTTAAATGTACTATGTAGTGTTTTGTCATTTGTTATGTGCTGCTTTGCCTGTTGGAGCTGTAAGCAATATATAGATGTTATCTGGATTTTCTCCTGCTTTGGTATTGTAGTAACGAAATAATGTTTGATAAAGTGCAGTAGAAAGGAAGCTCTTCCCAACTCCTGCACCACCAGCACAGAATGTATAGGAGGGTGTTTCTTTTTTAATCCAATGTAAATGATGGTTTATAAAGTTGAGTTTTTCTGTAGTTAGATTATGCATTATATCATTGTATTGGTCATTTGGAAGTAAATTATTAGTTAATGTTTCTTTTTCAGTAGTGCTTCTAATGCCTAAATCTAATGAAAAGTCATATAGTAGTTGTTATTCATTGAATTGGTCTTCATTGCATATGGTATCAGTTGGTACTGTAGCTATTGATGATACTGGCAGTGTGTGCATTATATTATTGTTGGTGTTGCTATTAGTATTTGTAAGTGTTTCATTATGTTTATTATAGTTGTTATGATGTATGTCGACAGTATCCTTAATGTGCATATATCTTTCATAATATGTATCCTTATCACAAATAATTTTAGTTTCTTCTCTCCATGGGTGATAAAGCATTAGCAATTCTCTGTAATAATTTTCTGAGTCGTTGGTTTTGTTAAATCTGCAATACCGAATGAGTTTAGGTTTTTGCGTTTTGTGTAGTCTGTGGATATTGTTTCATAATGTAAGTTATGTATTTCAAGTTCTTCCTCATATGAGCTGTAAAAGTTATGTTCTGGAAGTAAATTGTCATGGTCATTTTGTATTTTTCTTTTCATTGTTTTTATTGTACATGGATAGTCTGCTAATGTACATTGTTCTAATGTTTTAGGGCGTTTTCTGTATTTGACAATAATATTATCATATTATATGCTACTTGATGTATCGTGTAATGAATTTATAGTATCTAGGTCTCTCATTAAATATGTTCTGATTTCTGGTGGGTTAGTATTAATGAATATGAAAGATCTAGAACTTTTCTGTAAAGAAATCTGAAGTATAAGATAGACTGCTTCTTGCGCACTTATTTCTGTACAGTTTAAGAACTTGTTACGTATGTGCTTAATCTGATCTTTAATATTTGGATTGTGAAATACTTCTTTTGCTACTTGTGCAAATATTTTGCTCATTCCGTGTTGTGATTTGCTAATATATGAAATAATATATACTGCACAATATGAAATAATATATACTGCACAAGCATAGGCGTCTAGATTGTATTTTATATCTATGTTTGCCTGCCATGCTTGTAAAATTGTTGAATTGTAGTTCTTAATAAAGCATTCAGCTGGTGTTCTCCTTAAATTTTTTTTAGTTTTTTCTATAATAGATTTTATACATATAATATATTGTTCTACATTTAATTGCATATAATGTAACACATTTATAAATGTATTACTATGAATTTCTTGTGTATTAATAGTTGGATGTATTAGTTCTATATGCTGTAGTAGCTCTTTATCTGTTTTGTCCAGTGGGTTAATGGTTCTTGTATCATAGTTTGTGGCATTGGATATTTAGGGTACTGATATTTGCATGTTCTTTTTTGTTTTAGGCAGCAATGTTTTGAATGCTCATGTTTTGCAGGGGTAATAAAGGTTCTATGTATGGATCCTGTGTTTTAGCACGTGATGTACTTATTGATAAAAGTAATAACTTCAATTAGTTCTGATTTGTCATATTGTGGAGCATTTTCAATCCATATTAAAGCATGTATAAGCGGTGATCCCCATTGTTGGAATTCAACTCGATAAAAGTAATCTATAATTTTGCCAATTGGGTTACTTTTATGTAATAAAATACAATTAAATAATTTTCTAACTTGGAAGTCAAAATGCTGTGCACATGTAATAGGGTTTTGTTGTATTAATGTGCATTTAGTTTCCCAAAACATATTTTCAAATTCTTCTTTGAAGCATTCATTCCTATTTTCGATATGTAAATATGTTAATTGAATGATACCATTTTGCTTCTACGGCTGATAATGTTAAAAAAAAATGTTGGTATTCCTAATTGTCATATCATTGCAAAAATGTCTTTTTTGCAATTCTCCCCATATGGTGGGGAACTACGAATAGTTTTAAGTATTTTATATCCTTCGTTGTACTGTAAAATGCTTTTTAAATTGTTTTTTATGTCTTTCTCGTTATTAGAATATTTTCTAAGTGGCATGTATATTTTGCCTTGTATTTGTTTTATGTGTAACTTTTTTAGTTTAAAGAAAATATTAGTTATAGAAGTAGCTACTTAATTCCCATTGACATGTTGTGCTATAATTTACAGGAACATGTCTATCTTTATTAGTAGGCCTTCATTCTCCACCAAATATTGTAGGGAAAGCTAAATATTCAGAATCTTTATCTTCATATATACCTCTTGGTGTGTTATATTCACAGGTGCTAAATCTAAGATATTAATGTTTTCAGCTGTAATAGTTTCATTAGCTAACATAGTATCTAAATTTCCTGCTGGAATGTTGTTTGCGGCATCAGATGTATTGTTTCTTTCAGAGGCTTCACTGCAATGGTTTATTTCTTCGGGTCTATACTCCCAATCTGGATTAACAGTAACTCCATATTCTTTGTATATAGTGCTATTTTGTGCTAGCCATAGTGCTACTAGTTTTACTTTATTGGGTCTAACATTTTCAAAATGCGTATAAGATTTGTAACTTAATTTTCTTTTTAATTTTATTGGAATTGTCATGTTATCATTAATCTGTCTGGGTAATATTGTAACTGTCATTAAATCTGCAGGTACATTAACAACAGAGCCTGATAATGATTTTTGGGATCCACGTGGTAATGTTTCAATTTGTAGAAAGGGAATTCTTGGAGATAGTAATCTTTCTTCTAAATTATGCAAGCGTAATTCAGATGGTATATTAGGAAATACCATCCCATTAAAAAAAGAACAGGGTGGTATTTTATCTTTGCAAATATATGTATAGCATGTACTGCATATACATTTTTTTTGTTTATGCTAATGTAACATGGTATACGTTTCGGATATTTGCTTAGACTGTGTGTTTGTTGTAGTGATTGTTTATGCGACAATTGATTGCAAATAGTACAAGTGTACTCTGGGCCATATAATATTTCTTTATGAAAATCACTTATGATAGCATTTCTTGTTTCTATGTTTGTGTTTGAGTGACTGCTATTTGTATGTTATCTTTTGTACGTTTTCTTTTTCTGATATTGACTGGTAACGGTAATTGACTATTAACTGGTACTTTTTGAGTATTTGATATATTTTGTTGTTGTGTATTAATACATTTGTTTAGGTGTGTATGTGGTGTAGAATTATATATTGATGTAGCTGCTTTTTCTAGAGTAACTATAATATTGCTGTCAGTATTTGTTGTTATATAGCTGACTTTTTCTGTAGTAAAATCATATGTATTGCTAAATACATTTGTACATGTGTTAATAATATTTTCAATATTTAAATGAGTAGATGGTTGTAGTGTACTTTTTATGTTATTGCTGTGACTATTTTTACGTTGTGATTTTGGTGTGGCTGTACTAGGTGTAAATGTCATGCTAACTATATGTGAATATTTTTTATTACTATGTATTTATTTTTTGAAGTAGATCGTTGGGATTTATCTACTATGCTGTTGCTGTTAGGATTTTCCCAAATATTGTTTTCTGTTTGTAAAGTAGGTGCAATAATATTTGCTAATATATTTCCATACCACAAAAACATCTAAAAATACATGTTTTTTTCTAGTTGCTAGTGGGATTTTAGCATGGTTCCTTTTTTTGTGCTTTTTTAAGTGAATTTTTCTTAATTGTATTGATATCAATTGTAGTTATTTCAAATGCTACATAATTTGCATTAGGGAGTTTTCTAGTATTAGTCAACTATTTTTTTCCCCCATTAGTTTAGTAAAGGTATTTATTTGTATAGTAATACATGTTCCATTAGGGTGGGGCATTCCTTTGTTATCACAACTATGTGAATCAAATATAAAGTATGTATTTATAGTTTTTACTATAGCAATTACATATGTATCTATGTATACTAAAATGCCAGAATGTAACGGTAGTGCAATAGTTATTGTGGTTGTAATATCTATATGTAAAGGATCAAGTGGTGTTACTATGTTTTAAAAAAAAAAGGTTTACAGAGCTTAATAGAATATACAATGTTATTGTGTTCTTTGTATTTAGGTAAATCTTCTAGATGCATTAATATTTTGTTAGTAAGAGACTGCATTTCTATATATAAAGCATCTCCTAGATCCATAATATAATGTAAGTCTAGTGTAGTCCATGTATGCACAGGTTTATAGTCATGTATGATTGCAAATGTACTATTTGATAGACATTGTTTGCCTTTTGAACTGCTTGAAAACGTTTCATGTCCCTGATGATAATATGCTTGTATTCTTTCACCTGTTTCTTGTTCAGTATCAAATACATTTTGTTGGTGTAAGCTAGAGAATTGGTCTATTTGTTGATGTTTTTTAGAAGGAGACTTTGTATGTTCTTCCAAAGTTAATATTGCATTACTGTAATTATTTTGTGTTATGATTGTATTTGTTTTAGTAGTAGGTATGTGTGTATTGTGAACTCCTAATGCAGATGTGTTACTTTTTATGTGTATTATATATTGTTGTAGATGTTTGTTGTAAATTAGCTGTTGCTATTACTATGCTGTGGCATTGTTTAGTCTATTCCTATAGCAGATATAAGTGTTTTGCTAAGCATTTTTGCAAATATATTATTGGTATTTGCATTATATATTGTTGTGGATGATTCTGTGGTCTTTATTACATTATTGCTGTTACCTTTTGGGGGTTTAACTTTTTTTTTTGTAGTAGGTTTTAGTGTATTGCTAACTGTTTTGGTACATGTTTTAGTAATATGTGTTTTATATGATGATGATGGTTGTTCTATATTATCTATGCTGTTGCTAATAGTATTTTGTGGGTTTTAGTTGTTTCTTCCTGCAAAATAACAAAGAAATGTGATTGGTGTGGATTTAATAGCAAATAATTAGTTTTTTACCAATACATTTACTGCAATTCATAAATTTTTACTTGCATATTTATTTATAAAAGCACAAGTTGCAACAATGAATGACAGTACACTTTTTTGGGGGGTAAAATAGCATTACGTGCAATTGTACATAACAACATGCAAAGCTATGTAAAAAAAAGTGAAATAAAAAAACTATTAGTAATTTGTAGTTATTTGAAATGTACATAAACATTATATGCATGCTTTTATTTATAATATAACTACTATATCTGAAATAATATATATATGCTTTTATATATGCATATATATAATGCATTTATATATAATGCATATATATATATATTTGTATATATATATGCAGACTTATAAATGTATATAGAGTTATGCATATATATGTGTATATATATATATATATTTATATTTATGCATATTTATATGCCTATATATATATATTTGCATCAGTAGCGGCCCGTGCTGTGCGCTGCATCGCATTTGGCGATGCAGCGCGCACAACGAAATTCATTTTATTTATTTATATGCTTACTTACCTCTAATCAGCCATAATCCGTAGTTTACTACCCCCCACCCTGCCCCTCCCCCGCCCCACGTCAGCGCCCAGCAGCACTCCCACCACGGGCCGCTACTGATTTGCATTCATATACACACATATATATATATATATATATATATATATATATATATGCATATATATATATATATGCATATATATTATCTACTGGCGGTCGCCAGTAGATAGTTATAGTTACGACCTAGTTTCCATAGGAAATCTCAAAATTCTATTTTGAATAACTTTGGCGCCGGTTGACGAATCCTCGCGAAATTTTCAAAACTAATGAGGTGCTCCGCTCAGCTCCTACCCTGAAAGTCTCGGGGTGATTCGTCAAGCGGGGGCCGAGAAAAAGGGGGGGTCCCAAAACGCGTTTTCCCCATGCATTTTTCCATAGGACCTTTAGTCGCAGCTACAGCCCGAACGGCTGAACAGAATTACGTGAAATTTAGCAGAGAGGTAGCCATAAGGCCAAGGAAGTGCCTTTTGCAGGTCTGGTGTAAATCTGTTCAGTAATTCCTGAGAAAATAGCATTAAAAAGCATATCAATATCTATACGCGCGCACCGTGCGTGCACTGTGCGCGCACCCTGCCGTGCGCGAGCGCAATTCTGATTGGTTGTTAGATGTCGGTAAACATTCGAATCGGTCGAAACCAGGAAGTGTCGGCCGCCATTTTGTCTCTCGCAGTCTGAGGGGGTGAAAAAAAAAAGGTGGAGAACGTGAAAAGGGGGCAGAGTGGACAGTTCCTGACCACCTAGCCTTGGTCAGGGGGTCACAGAAGGACCCCCAAGGGGGAAAAAAACACAATTTAAAAAAAAAAAAATCGCGAGGTGCGCGCACCCTGCGTGCACGGCACGCACTGCGAACCGAGGGCCCAAAGCGCGCACGCGGTGCGCGAAGTGCACCGCGTGCGCAGGGTGCGCGCACCTCGCGATGTTAAAAAAATTAAAATTCACGGTGCGCGCACGGTGAAAAACCTAAAAAAAAAAAAAAATAATAAATACATAACTTAGCATTTAAAAAACCATACAAATTCACTGAAAAAACCATAGGTTTCACACACGTTATAGTTACGAATTAGCATTGAAAAAACCTTGCAAATTCACTTAAAAAACCATAGGTTTCACACATGTTATAGTTAGCTGGACATTTCACTCGTAAAAAACCAATGAAATTCCCCCGTTATAGTTACTGCAGGCAACTATAACTCACGCGACCGCAATCCTCTGCTGATGACGTCCGATATTACATCACTGATGACATATGTGTCTTTATGAAAAATAAATATTTGTAATATATGTATAGCTAAAGATTAATGGAAGAAGACATGGGTAAATAAGTGTCTAAATACAGTGATGTAATATCTGACGTCATCAGCAGAGGATTGCGGTCGCGTGAGTTATAGTTGCCTGCCTATAAATATGCATATATATGTATGCATATGTATATATGTATGCATATATTTATATATAGACATATATATGCATATATATGCAGACATATATATTATATATATGCATATTTATACACATATATGCGTATGTATATTCACAAATATATATATGGTTGAAAAAAGACATTTGGAAGGTGAGCAGTGGGGAACTAACGTGCATACCTACTTGAGGATTAACAGTGGAAATCACGAAGTGCCATTTAAAACGTAGACACTACATCTACAACAATGCAAAGCGAACCCGAGTTGTGAGGGGCGTGTATTTAAGAAGGCGCAGCTGCGCTTTTAAATTTCTTGCTAATGTTGCTGCTTTGTGACTTTGCCTACGCCGGTGATCAAGGGCAATGCTGCCCGAAACATGTTTGGAACCGAGGCATGCTGAATAAATCTGCGTGAAAGAACACTACGTGCAGGCCTTCCTTTCTGCCGGCATAATGGGAAATACGTATAACAACGAGGGGGCCCTCGAATGCAGAGTGGGTGTTTGTTGATATATATATATATACATATATATACATATATATATATATATATATATATATATATATATATATATATATATATATATATATATATTACCTACTGGCGGTCGCCAGTAGGTAGTTATAGTTAGGACCCTGTTTCCATAGGAAATCCGCAGCATTCTATTTGGAATAACTTTGGCGCCGGTCGACGAATCCTCGTGAAATTTTCAAAATAGGTGGGGCGCTACGCTCCGCTCCTACCCTGAAATTCTCGGGGGGATTCGTCAAGCAGGGGCCGAGAAAAAAGGGGGGTCCCAAAACGCGTTTTCCCCATGCATTTTTCCATAGGACCTTTAGACACAGCTACAGCCCGAACGGCTGAACAGAATTACTTGAAATTTGGCAGAGAGGTAGCCATAAGGTCAAGGAAGTGCCTTTTGCAGGTCTGGTGTAAATCTGTTCAGTATTTCCTGAGAAAATAGCATTTAAAAGCATATATATATGTGGGCGGAGCCTAACCACACATCTCATCCTGAGATCTGATTGGCTGTCAGCACTTCATCCAAGAAGTGTTGGCAGCCATCTTGGGACCAATATACATGATAGCACCTCATTAAAAAGCATTGCAGTTAATAGAAGGTTTTAAGACTTTAGTTACATTATAAATCATTTGTTGATGGTACCATACTCATTTTAGGAATTGTGGTATGTTCTAAGGTGATTTCACCATGTGAAAAAGCCTTCTGCTGGGATATCATGATTGAGAGAAAAATATTTTCTCATGCTTTTACCACAGAGGTTTGGAAGGTGATCTATAGGCTAAACTGAGAGCTTATTTTCTGTAAATTCACATTATCTTTCTCAGTCATGTGAGAATGAAGTCTGACATTCTCAGTAAAACATGTACATCCAACAAGGGCAGAGACTGTCAGTTGATTCCTTTGTGTTCTACTGCAGCTTCCCAGAGTGTTCCAAAGAACTACTAGAGCGCTAACAGTCCTACTTATGATAAACGTATGGCACACCTGAAGCCATCTTGCTTGGATTAAAGTGGTAACTCTTAAAACATTTAATTTAAAAAGGAACAAAATGAGGGGGTTCATTTTTCCATAAAAAGTATGATTAGTGCTGCAGAAAGAAAAATTAGGGCACATTTTGAGTGACTTCTCAAATCCTCTTCTATTTCATTAAAAAATTCTGACATGCAGACTGAAACATGCACTTTCAATACCAGCAGCAGTTTTCCCTGGTGAGCAGTAGCTTTACTACAGTGATCTAATGAGCAAAAAGAGTGCTAACATTCTGAATTTATGGCAAATGTGTGACACATCTGAATGCCTTCTTGATGGAATCAAAGTAAAAAACTGAAAGTATTTCCTACTGAGGAGACTGCAGTAAATGAGGAAATTAGGAAACTTCATAACAAATAAGTCTCCCAAGATGGCCACCAGAGACAAAAGAGCCCAAATGTAGCCCAAATATCACCCAGATGTAGCCCAAGTATAGCCCAATGACAGAATGTCCCAGAATGTTCTTAAAAACAACTAGAGCGCTTACTGTCTTCATTATGACAAAAGTATGGCACACCTGAAGCCATCTTGATTGGAATAAACTGGTAACACTTAAAACATTTAATTTAAAAAGGAACACAATGAGGAGGTTCATTTTGCCATAGAAATTATGATTAATGCTGAAGAAAGAAAATGAGGGCACATTTTGAGTGACTTCTCAAATCCTCTTCTATTTCATTAAAAAATTCTGACATGCAGACTGAAACATGCACTTTTAATACCAGGAGCAGACTTCCATGGTGAACAGTAGTTTTACTACAGTGATCTAATGAGCAACTAGAGTGCTAACATTCAGAATTTATGGCAAATGTGTGACATATCTGAATATCTTCATGATGGAATCAAAGTAAAAAACTGAAAGCATTTCCTACTGAGGAGACTGCAGTACATGAGGAAATTAGGAAACTTCATAACAAATAAATCTCCCAAGATGGCCACCGGAGAAAAAAGAGCCCAAATGTAGCCCAAAATCACCCAGATGTAGCCCAAATATAGCCCAATGACATAAGTGTGCAAAACACTTATTATTTTGTGTTTTTGCAGTGTTATATAGTGCAGACTTGTCAGGTATTGGAGTGCTTTACATGAGCATTGGTTACATCACACAAGAACAAATTCATTTTGGTTGTAGACATGGGGAGACTAAGTGATTTGACCAGAATCACAGAATGTCGAGCTGAAGCAGAAACTTCAACCTGGTTCCCCAGTTGCAAAGTCTGCAGTTCTGGAAGTAACACTACATCCTCTCCCCTAAGTGCAACATTTAATCAAGTGGTCAACTGGATAAAAAAACATAAAGATAACAAATAATTTAAAAGTGCTTTGTCGCTATTTGAAAACTCAGAAAATATGTCCTTATTTTAGTCTTTTAGAGCACTAACCATAATTTTGATGCCAATAAAACCCTCTCATATATGTAATTTCTAAAGGAAATGCTCTAGGTATTACAGTTTTGATTACATCAAGATGATGTCAGGCGTTCCACACTTTTGTAATAAATATAGAATGTTTGCCTCTCAACAGTATCCTAATGAACAACTAGATTGCTGAGGCCAGGGGCACGGACTCTGAAAATTGAAGGCAGGTAGGAGGGTGCAAAGGCAACAATTTAACCACACTGAGCAGGCAGGAAGGGCCGTGGAAGCACAACAGACTATGGAGGGCAGTGGAAAGGGGGGCAGGGGCAACAAACCAACAATACAGGACTTGCAAGAGAGGCTGTTGGAGGGAAGATCTATTACGGGTCAAGGAAGCTAGGGGCGGTCCCCAGATCCCCGGGAGCCACCACAGAACTGAGCAGGAGAGTGAGTCAGGGACAAAAGGGGCACCTTAATTTGAGCCGGGGTGCCTAGGAACGCTTGCTCCAAAAATGAAGAAAACAGACATATGAGACATGGAATTGGAGGCAGAATACAATGGCAGTTTAATGAGAAGATGCAACTTCAAAGAAACCGCAGAATAGAGACATAAAGTACAAAATACAGAATCCAGATAATCATACAGCTGTCATAATATTCTCTGTATCTCAATTAATGTACTGACAGAGAGAGAGAGAAAACACATCTATAAATGCATCATGGGAAACAAGTTACACCAAGGAAAATGTTACCTAGGAACACTCACATTTACTCTTAGAGCAAGCATTCCTGCAATTACAATACAAAATCTTTTAAATGCAAAAGTAAAGAGAACAATGGTTAAACATAACATGACATTTCATATAGGTAAAATAGAATAAGATACTTCAAGCAAAGCAGAGCAAGACATTTTAGGCAAAGGAAGACAAGAGCTCCCAGCTCTTGGGGAAAACCTGCACTGCCTGTTAACCTACATACAGACGGCGAGGTAGTCCGTCGATATCTGTGGGTGCTCCCTTTTTATATCATTTTGTGGGCTCCTTTGCACGCTACATCTACCTACGTATGCTACCCAAAAGCTTCGTCTGCAGATTTTACCAGACATTTCGTCATTTACCCACTTAATGCTGACAATGGAATGGGTGAAAAGGTCAGTCTCTCAGGCCAATCGCTTATCGTAAGTTCCATAGAGCAAGCAGAAAATAATGGGTATTGTACGGGAATTCAATATATTCATGTATAAAATCTCCTCAGTTCTCCTAACTTGACGCTCTGCGGTTGCCACTTCCTTAAAAGCGGGAAACCTGCCCAGGAAGCAAGTACCAGTCCAGGATGCAGCCTACTGTATGTCGACAGCTTCAGGGGGATGTTGAACTTTGATACCGAGCACGGAGCACTCGGGTAGGGTGGGGGCTACTAGTTTGGATCAGAAGGCCTCGCAGACCTGCCTTCAGACTGCTATACACTAAAATTGCAGAGCTATGGTCAATTTAACAAAGAGGCCTACATATTGAACAGAAGGGCCTACACAGGGGTTTTATGCTGGCTGAGTGGTAAGGATGTCTCAGGATAATTATATAGCAACACAGGACCCGCTGGTCAATTTAATACGGCCTACAAATGCAGCTGGCAGGGCAAGGACAAGGGTCTCATACTTCAGGTGTGGACAGAACGGGCCAGGGGCCCCCTGTGATACAAAATCTACCCTCCTTCAAGGCTGTGGCAATGTAATAGACCATTGTGGGCAGAAGGAAGAGGCAATGGTAGTAAAACCATACATGCCAACAGACCCGATTCAGCCAGGAAACGTCCAATGTTTTTAAGCTCAAATGGGCTTTATTTGATCTGTCTCCTGTCTACAATATCCTCTTTTTCAATGTAACTCAAAGGGGAAAATCAATACCCCAGTTTTTTTTCAAAATCTCCCTCTTACCAAGTTCAAAATGTTCGCAAGTATGGTACATTGGATCATGGAAGGAAATGGGATAGGGACATGGACTTGGATAACAGAGGACAGGAGGGACATGGAGAGGTGCACCAAACTGACCCTGCAGGGCAGGCATCAGGGTTTGCAGCAGCACAATACACCACACAGGGCATGCAGGACGGGAGTGCAGCACAACAATCCATAGAAAGCAAGAGGGAGGGGACAGGACCATGCACATGGACAACAGAGAACAGAGGGGCAAGAGGCAATGGTAGCTAGCTGACCATAATGGACAGACAGGAGAGAAAGCTGCAGCATAACAGACCATAAAGGGCAGGAGGGGCGGATCAGGGGCATTACAATGGAACAGACAAGCCAGGAGGGAGGTAGTAGGGCTGGGGGCAAGGGGGCAGGGCAGGAGCAGCAAGATAGCCATGGAGGTCAGGCAGGATGGGCACTAGAAGCAAGACACACCATGAAGAGCAACAGTGAGACTGTGATGGCATACACACAGACCATGGGTGGGAGGGGGTCAGGGGCAGCTAACTGACCACACAGGGAAGGTGGGAGGGGCCATGGCAGCACAGAAGACCATGCATGGCAAGTGGGAGGGTTAGTGGCAGCACAATGGCTATGATGGGCAAGAAGGAGGGTGGAGGGGCATGCACAAAGGACGATGGAGGATAGAAGGGAGGGTCAGGACCTGTGCACAGACAAGAAAGTTCAGGGGAAGGGACCTCACAACAGACCACACGGGGCTGGCAGGAGGAGCAGTTGCAGCACAACAGACCAGGGAGGGCAGAAGGGTGTGGCAGTACAATGGACCATGTAGGACAGGAGGAAGAGGATAGGGGCATGGCATGTGGACAGGCAGGGTGGAGGTGGCAGGGACAGGTTACAGTCATCTGACAATGCTAGGCAGGTGGGAGGGGAGTGGCAGCTCAACAGAACACTCAGAGTAGATAGGAGTGGCAGGTCCATGGGACATGGTGGGCAAAAAGGATGGAGCAGGGGCATGCACAAAGACATCGGAGGGCAGGGGGAAGGAGAATAGGGGCAGCAAGCTAAGCACAAAGTTTAAGCAGGAGGTCAATGATGGGGCATAGAATTGGGCAATGGAGGGCAGGAGGAGTGGACTGGTACATCATACTAAATTGAGGGCAGTGGCAGCACATCAGACCATGCATGGCAGGAGGGAGGAGGCTAGTCCATGGATTCACACAACAGAGGATAGGGAGGAAGGGGATGGGGCAGCAAGCTAACTGTTCAGAGAAGGCGGGTATTAGGAACTTTATTGTTTTTAAAACATTGTGTCTGTGCGAACTACTTAAAATATGAACAAGTATGCAGCATAATCTCACTTTTATTCAGGAAGAAGAGGACGTTTGTGACTGTGACTCCGGGCTCACTTGGCAGAAACACCCCCTGACCCTCCACCCCCTATCGCAAAATGTAATGCCCGTGAAAAGGGTAGGTGAACACAGTGTTATATAGAACATAGTCCTGAGAGCACGATTGAAAATGAAAACTAGATATAGTGTATGGTATAAACTATGCACCAAAAAGTGTGATATAAGATGAACCGGGCGTGAAATATAATATGCAATACATTGTGCGCAATGACAGATTCATTGGAGAGCGCGAGATAGCACAGGCACTAGCGCGTGCTATGCGATATGCGCCTTGGAGTGTAATATGCACAGGGCAGTGTTGTGTAACCTAACTAGTCTCTAAAGTTGTAATATAAAATATGTGCTGGGGAGTGTAACGTTGCATATGCACTGTGACAAAGATATGGATCCCAGATTGTAATATGTATGGCATAGCACTGTGCGTTATAACATAGGCATCGAGAAAGGCACGTTAGATGGGGCAATATAACCCGTGCGAAGACAAGTGTGGCATGACATATTCACGGGGTGGTGTTACAGTGCACATGGGCTAGAGAGTGTCATAGCATATGCACTAGATAGTGGAATACAACACAGAGGTGTGTGGCACTCGGCAGGCAATGGTGGGTGTAACACAGCATTGGGCTCTGTCAGGAGCACGCTGTGACTCTCAAGTGATGTTCGTCCCCTTTCCAGAGAGTAAAATAAAAAGTATTACACATACAGCAGTGGATGTGTGTTTTATTAACCGTGAGGGGGGTTTCTTGCATAGTTTTGGTCGAATTTTTGTCGAATCCCCTTTGAATGGCTTGGTGTGCATGTGTATTAAATGTGCCCGTCAATAGCTACCCATGTTTGTATAAATAAACGACAAGGGTGTCTACCAGGATTAGGCACGGTAGGGCATCAGACATGTCAGAGCTTCACTAGTGGTGTAAATACATTCCACGTGGATTCATTGCATGCATAGTCGCCTTTTAATGAATATCACGCAAATCGTCATGGTGATAGGTACGTACGGTTTGTCCAGCATGTCCTAGGTCTGTCTATAAATATATATTTTTTAAAAATAATAATAAACAGTGGCCGGCCCTGGGGATTGGGGTCAAAAAAATATATAAATAGGAGACTGGCCCTGGGGGATGGGGTCATCAGGGCCAATAAATTAGAATAAGAAGGGGAACCAAACAGCCCCCCTTCTTAAAAAACTAAAATAAATAAAAGACTGGCATCGTGCCGGAGGCCATGCCCCCTCCGTGCAGCACTCTGCAAACGCGCCCCCAACAGGCATCTCCAGTATGCGCCAGGGAGCTGCGCTGCAGCCAGGTGTTCTGAGGCCAAGCCCCTTTTTACACCTCTCTGCAACGCAGCTCTGTGGCGCTTACTGGAGGTACCTAGTGGTCTAGTTTGACCCTAGGGACCCTTAGGATTCAAGGGGACTTAATCTCTCAACTTAGAACAGCCACAGGGCGCGTTTACACAGTGGTGAAGGGAGGGGACGGGGCCTGAGGTGACGTGTGCAAACACGCACTATGGCACGTTTTAAATTGGGAATATAATTTCCCTTCAATACTGAGGGCCCCTGGGGGCTAACTAGCCCACCAAGTGCTTCCAGTAAGCGCCACTGAGCTGCATTGCAGAGAGGTGGTCCAGGCCGTGCCACTTTTTACACCTCTCTGCAACGCAGCTCTGTGGCACTTACTGGAGGTACCTAGTGGGCTAGTTGGACCCTAGGGACCCTCAGGATTCAAATGAACTTAATCTCCCAACTAAAAATGGACACAGGGCGTGTTTACACAGTGGTGAATGGAGGGGACGGGGCCTGAGTTAACGTGTGCAAAAACGCCCTGTGGCCTGTTTTAAGAGGTAGTTTTAATCTCCATGCCCTATTATATACTAGGGGCTTACAGAGGAGGTCATGCTAATCACAGGGGGACCCCAACGCATAATGTTCCCTAGTGTATGTAGGTGTTTTCACTGTATTCTAAGTGTCTTTTAACATAGCACTGGCTCTAGGACTGGTTAGTCAGACTCAGTTACCACCAGTATCCGTCTGAAAAAGTTGAGGGTACAGGATGATTTTGCAACAAGGCTTCTTTCTGCTCTTCTTTTTGTTCTTTCTGCACGTTATCCTTCTTCCTGCACTTATCTTCGTATTTGAGGACTTCTGTTGCTTCTTTCTGCACTTCTTTTGTTTCTTTCTGTGCATTTTTTCTTCTTTCTTCACATGTCCTATCTCTGTAGGCATAGTTAGAAATTAGCATTTAAAAAACCTTTGAAATTCACAGAAAAAACCATAGGTTTCAGGCACGTTTTAGTTAGGAATTAGCATTTAAAAAACCTCAGAAATTCACTGAAAAAACCATAGGTTTCAGGGGTGTTATAGTTAGCTGGACTTTTCACTTGTACAAAACCATTGAAATTCCCCCGTTATAGTTAGTTCAGCTAACTATAACTTGCGCGCCCGCAATGCACTGCTGATGACGTCACATATTACATCACTCATGACATGGTCAGTGACATCACTCATGACATCACTGATGACATCTCAAATGACATCACTGATGACATCACTGATGACATCATCCTTGTGATAGAGTGGCAGACCTCCTCTCACCCTAATATAACCTTTGATACACACATTCAAAAATAGAGACTAAAATTCTCAAAACAATGGACATACCAATACCAGTTACAACAACCTCTTCAGTAATTCTAAGATCCACATACACATCCACTCATTCACCAACAGTCCTATACAGTCACTCATACATGTACTCACTCATCATATGTACTCATACACCTATACATCCTGTTACACAATGCCACTCATCCATAGAGTTACTCACACACATAGTCACTCATGCTAATAAAGAATCAAACATACATTTACTTGCATATACAGTTATACACACACCACCATACTTACTTCTACGGAAACTTACACATACTTATTCTTTTAAACAATCACTTATAGAAACACATACTTATTCATACAGGAACTCTTTCAATCTCTCACTCTCACATATACTCACATATATACACCAATAGTCACATATACTAGTTTAAAACATATGTAGTTACTCATAAAGACACTATTGAGACAGTCATTCACTCACTAACACACCCATACACACACTCATCCACCCATACAGTCCTGCACACATGCTGTGTTCAACACATACAAACAGTGAGTCACTCATTCATGCACCTATGCACTACGTAATACCCCCCACCGAACCATGCAGACACTCAGACTGATACTCAAAAAACCAACTAATAACCTATATAGACACCCATGTAGCTACTCACCAACCCATGCAGCCACTTATACACAAAGTGAGAGACTGATACAGATATTTACATATTTAAACATTACTCACTAAGCCATGTATTCACTATGATACACTTAATCAGTCAGTTACACAATCAATTTTTCAAAAACAAATCATCCATTTAGACACTTATATACCCATTTATTCTTCCATCGACCTTGAGATATACATATATAAAACATATTTAATTTTCAGAAAAACACACATTCACTGGATGATGTCATCAGTGATGTCATCAGTGATGTCATTTGAGATGTCATCAGTGATGTCATGAGTGATGTCACTGACCATGTCATGAGTGATGTAATATGTGACTTCATCAGCAGTGCATTGCGGGCGCGCGAGTTATAGTTAGCTGAACTAACTATAACGGGGGAATTTCAATGGTTTTGTACAAGTGAAAAGTCCAGCTAACTATAACACCCCTGAAACCTATGGTTTTTTCAGTGAATATATATATATATATATATATATTTATATATATATATATATATATATATATATTCCATACTCCTTTCTCTCCATGGTCCAATCCCCCCCGGAACCAAGAAAGGCACGAACTCCACTTTTCACAGTGCAATTTTGAGTTAATTTTTTCAGTGCATGGCCGCCATGACGCATTTCGAACCTCCAAGGGTTCTTGATTACATGACCCACCACGTCATTTTCCCCCATTTTTAAAGTGACAAGTGCATTTTTTTTTCCACTCTCTCTTTCAAAGTGAAACTAGAAAACAGACTATCCGTGTGTTTTCTACATCTGCCTCAAACATCATTCAATTACAGTTCCAATAAACGATTGTGTTTACATTTTATATATTTGCATAAATGCAACATATTTTACGAACAGAAATGTTATTTTGTTTTGATACTGATTTTAGATAGTGTCTGTTACTTAGTACCACTTCAAGCTCTGTGCTTTATCACCACTTGGAGCTTATTTACATACACGCATAATGCATAAAAATCATGTTAAGCATAACACATTATCAATTTTGTGTAAAATAGACAATTAATTGTTAAAATAGTATAAAAAATACATATTTTAAAACAATGACATAATACCTGTATATCTACATATTATGATTTTGTTATGTCTGTGCAAAATACGCTGTTGTATGTAAACATTTCCTATTCATGTAAACAATCATTTTTAATTGTAAGATGAATATCATATTTGTGGAAGATGTAAGAAAAAAAGTGCTATTGAAATATATCTCCACCCTAAATTGTGCTTATAACTAACTTGTCTAAAAGTGTATTGCTCACATGAGCCCATGTTTTTACAACGCCACTTAAAAGGAAAAAAACAATCGGGGGGATTTTTTATTGAGGTTCAGATAATTAAAATCATAATGATTGTCAGGCGGGTACCTCTAGGTTTTATTCATGTACCAGAGTGGATTTCCAATTTACCAACCAACTGCAAAATTATTATTGAAGCCACATATGTAGGTCCTCTGTCGTATTAAGACCATGAGGGCTCTTGCTGTCTAATTCTAGAATATATTTTGTTTCTAGTCGCCTCAACATGGCTTCCCAGTTCCCTCCTCTTCTTGGAGGTGACACACTGTCTATTGCGTAAAATTTAAAGTGGTCTAAACTACTAGAGTGGACCTCCTCAAAATGGCGGGCCACCGGATAGGTGATATCTTTGTGATGGCCCGCATGTGGACCTGCAATTTTGTGCTTCTCACATATCGCAGTCCACAAGAGCACTCCAGCACATACACAACAAAATCTGATTTACAGGTTAAAAATGTGTTAATGACAGAGGGCTTGTCTTTAAAAGCTGTTAAAAACGACGTTCTGTTTTCCCCATGTTTACATGCCTTACATATCGCGCAGCGGACAAATCCTTTATGATTGGCCAACCAGTTGGTACTTGAGGTGACCTCTGGACTACTACTGACTAAATAGTCTCCTGTGCTTTGTGCCTTCCTGTATGTTATCATGGGAGTTGCTGGCATTTGATCCCCTATGATCGGATCACTCTGCACTAAATGCCAGTTATCCTTGACTATTTTTCTCAGGCTGTCCTTCTGTTTGTTGTATGTAAGTATTAACCGAGGACTAGTTTCTGTGGCAGAACTTTTAATTTTTAGGTCTCGACCTTGCTATCGCGTAAGTGATCGCAAAGCGAGACTATAGAAAGCGGGTTTGAAAAGTGCTGCCAAAAAGCGGATTGCATGGCTAGCACGCGCACAATCATGCGCATCGTGCCACCATGCAATCCGCTTTTTAGGAGCACTTCAAAGGGTCCGCTCCCCCTCCTGGAATGCGCTCCCCCGCCCCAAAGCGCGCACGCGCCACGCTCCGTCGGGCTTGTTTTGCTATTACAGCGTTTAGCTTCAACAATGGCTGACACGCCTTTTGTTTTCCCCGTCTTCCTCATTCGTGTAATGAGGAGCAAGAACAAGCGGCAGCGCTTGTTGTGCCTCCGCTCGCGGTGCCCTCCCCCCACCACCTTCAGCCCATGTCTACCTTTCATGCTCATTTTGGCACCCATCGCTGGCCTGCGCACATCAGTGGGAATAACAAGGGAAAGAGTAACCCGTGCCACTTGTTTCTTTCTTGAAATTGCTCAAACCCTTGTACACATTCATTGCCATTACCAGCGTCTTCTAACATGGCAGTTGACAGACGTTTTCAAAGGGGCCTCCATAATGGTAAGCGCTATGCTTTATGTGCTTTCAACATGCAGCGCTCTGCACCCATGTTCCACAGTTCATTGTAGTCCAGTAAAGCAATGGCTGCCCCCATTACGTTTCACTTTCCTGATGCTGTTTACATCCCTGCGCCCTCCCTCGTTGCTGCTTCACCCATCCTCCCCAGCCATTGCTTTTTTTTCTTCCATAAAGAAGAGGTTACAATCCTACTCCAGCACCTCCAAATAAACATTTTTTCATAGCTCCTCCCACACAGTGTGACTGCACGCACTATTCTACAACAATCAAAGCACTAACACTCGTCAAACAACAATTTTTTTGTGATGCAGCCCTGCCTTCAAAGGAACAGCCCTGCTTCCCGCCGAGGTCCTTTCCAGGATACAGAATATAAAGATTTATAAATAACCCTGTAGAGTACGGGCGGCTGTACTTGGCTGTTGGGGTGATAGGTTTAATGGCGTACCATTAAAAGAGATTGCTGCTGCAACTACACATTGTAGCGGATTCACATTCACGGGTGTAAATAAAAGCCATTTGTATTGCACGTGCGACGATCAATTTGATAGGCTGAAAAATGCCAACCACAGCTAGTTGGATGGACCAATGCGTGCCGGTTAAACATGCCCTAGTCTTCAGGCGAGGACTTTGAATCCCAGCAGTGCTGACGCAGCCTTTCATAATCCTGCCAAGGTCATGAAAGTAGGACCATTAAACTAGTAACAGCAAAGTGCTATCTACCAGGATTATAAACAGAAGCGTAGTATGAAGCGCTACGTATAACTAATTTAGGGGCATATTATTAAGCATGGCGTTAAAATTATCGCTGCTTTAGCGACAGAAAACTGCAGCTAAAGCGGCGATAATGGGCTTGATAATAAGCGGATTGCATGGCTAGCACGCGCACAATCACGCGCATCGTGCCGCCATGCAATCCGCCTTTTGGGAGCACTTCAAAGGGTCCGCTCCCCCGCCCCCAAGCGCACGCGTGCCACACTCCGCCGCCCGCCGGGCTTGTTGTTCCTAGAGGTAACATTATATGCCTCCTTCCAACGCTTTCCTACAGGCCGTTTTGTTTTTGTTATCATTTTGATTCATGTTTTCCACTTCCTTAAAGTTTGCCTCATTCTATTACATTTGTTGTCTTTCTTCTGACTTCGTTTGCAGCTACTATGTTTTCTATATCGAATGCACTGCTGCTGCGGTTGGTGGCGTCCTCTCTCTTCTGGTTGTACTAACCTATCAAAGGTGAGCCAGGGGCCCCTAAAAAACAAAGGTGCTCTGTGGGAGCTCAGTCCCAGCTCACATCAAGGCTTGTGGTCTGACTACAACGTGCCTTCCTAAATCCAATCAGGGACTCCTCACCCTTCACCTGAGAGAAGCTCCCTGGTCCTTCCTTCCAGCCCACCTTCCTCCCTCTCTCGTTCTCTTGCCAGCCCTCCCTTTCCTCCATGAGTGCAGTGCTGCCCGAGACACACGCCTCATACCTTCCTAACTCCAATCCGTGGACCCTGTCCGGGACTCCTCACCCTTCACCTGAGGAGCTCCCTGGCCCCTCCTTCCAGCCCACCTTCCTCCCTCTCTCGTTCTCTTGCCAGCCCTCCCTTTCCTCCATGAGTGCAGTGCTGCCCGAGACACGCGCCTCATGCCTTCCTAAATCCAAGCTGTGGACCTGTCAGGGACTCCTCACCCTTCACCTGAGAGGAGCTCCCTGGCCCTTCCTTCCAGCCCACCTTCCTCCCTCTCGTTCTCTTGCCAGCCCTCCCTTTCCTCGAGGTGTGCAGCAGCCCAGGAGTTCCCCTGTTCCTGCCCTCCGAGCAGGCAGCAGTCCCCTGTCCGATGTGCAGTAAGGGAATCCGTGCCTCTATCCGCTCGTTACCTCCGTATCTGCAGTAGTCTAGTAGTCCATTTAGCCCCTGCATCACCTTTGTGTGTGCGCGGTAGTCCAGTTGTACCCTGTGCCTTATCTTCTCTTGTGCAGTAGTGCGGTCTCTCCTCTGTCCACCTGTCCTTCCCCCCCCCCGCGCCAGGTTCACTGATCGCACGCTTGAAGCAGCGCCCTCTGTGCCCCCAGTGTCTGCACTGCCGCCTCTGCCCATCTGTTCATGCCCCCACCTTCGGTGCCTGGGTCACTGATCGCACGCCTGCTGTTTGCATTGCCCTGGCTTCATGCACGTGGCATCTGTTCCCTGTTAAAGAGCACATGGAAAGGTTTAATCTCCGTTATTTACTGATTTATGGCTTCGCTGGCTTTCCCTACCAGCCCTCCCCGCTCCTTCCAGCGGATCGCACAATAAAGAAAGCATGGCAAAAGAGTGGCTTTACTTCTCTAGCGCTTGGGCCTGAACAACTCGCCTCTGTGTGCTATGAGCAGACATACTTGGGTTGGTCCTTGTGTTTCTCGGGCTTGGTGTAGACAGTGACCCCTCCCGTCTTGAAGTGCGGCGACAACAGACTGTGCACATACAATGCGCTCACTTCTCATCTGGGCATACTGTAGAAACCTCCCCATAAGTACAAAACTATAAACCGTGCAGGGGACCTCAGTAGCTCATGTGAACACCCCTTTGCTATACCCCCCTCTTACACACACCTTATCTCTGATCGTGACAACCTCCCTTGTAGTTGCAATAAACTCTCACAGCAATCTGGGCTCCATGAGGCGAGAAGCCGCCAGCGCATTTGGCCCATTTGGTAGCTTTGCGGCGCTTTTGAAAACAAGCATTTGCAATGCAATAGGTCTCGCATTTACGCGAGTTTAAGCCATTGGCATTGTAAATGACAATGCCTTTTATTTATGTTTTAAAAACCAAAACCTAAATAAAAGGAATTGTCATTTACAATGCCCATAGCTCAAAGTCGCGAAATGCGAGACCTATTGCATTGCAAATGCTTGTTTTGCTCTTACTGGTTGATGGCTTGAAGAGTAAATCTTCCCATGTTTTGGCCCTAGTTTGTCTTATAGCGTCATCAACCACCTTCTCTTTATAACCTCTCACTAGGAAGCGAATTTTACACTCCTCCTGTGCCTTGGTCAGATCAATTTCGTTGCTGCATATTCTGCGAATTCTCAACATCTCCCCAAAGGGGATGCTGAGAATTGTGTTCTTTGTGTGAAAACTACTTGAGTGCATTATTGTATTTCCAGCTGTTGGTTTTCGATGTAGGCGAGTTTCCAGAATTTTATTTGAAATATACTTTTACATCTAAAAAGCGAATGGTGCTCTCACTGATCGTATGAGTGAGCTGGATGTTGACATTGTTATTGTTTAAACATCATATAAATTCCTCAGCGCTTTATCACCCTACCAAATCAGAAACAGATCGTTTATGAACCTAATCCACTTAATTATGTTTTTAGACCACATCTCTGCTAATTCTTTCTTCACTATTACTTCCTCCCACCACCCCATGTGGAGACAGGCGTAGCTGGGTGAAAAACTCGCACCCATTGCTACGCCTCTCACTTGATGGTAGACTTGTTGCTGAAATAAAAAGTAATAGTTATACAAGCAAAACTTGGTCAGGTCCAATAGCATTTTGTTGTGGGTGTTGTATTCAATGGGTCTCTTTCCCAGAAAATGTTGCAAAGCTTTTATTCCGTCTTGATGATAGATAGATGTGTAGAGGTTGCTGATATCCATAGAGACCAGTAAGAAATCTTGTTGCCACTGAAATCCATGTATTTGCCTAAAAACAAATCACTCGTATCCTGTATGTATGACGGCAACTTTTTCACTTCTTCCTGTAAAAATGAGTCGATGTATATTGAAACATTTTCTGTCAAACTTTGAATAGCTGAAATTATTGGTTTGCCGGGTGGGTTGGTACTGTCTTTATGTATTTTCGGAATTAAATACATTACCGGCAACGTTGGATAATCATTTTTTAGGAATTTCAGTTCATCTTGATTGATTAGGCCTCTACTTTTCCATGCTAATAGTTTTGCGTGTAATTCATTCTGTGCTGTTTTGGTTGTTACTTAGTTGCTGATCCAATAGCAACTACGATATCCTAGCTGTTTTGACGCTTCTTCCATATATAGGGTCTTTGGCCACACGACCACGTTGCCTCCTTTATCTGAATTACGTACTATCACATTTTCATTTTAATGTAATTTCCTAATTAGTTCTTGGTATTTTAGTTGGTACACATTTAGTTTTCTCTTTGTTGCCTGTGTTTTAAAATGTAGTATTCTCCCTTCCCTTATTAGAATTTCATTGAATGTATCAATAGAGTCTCTTGTTGATACTGGGATGAATTTTGATTTGGGTTTGAATTTAGTTTTTGGTGCTGCATTAATATCTTACTCAGTGATATGACATTAGTTGTTGTGTTGAGTCCGGGTGCAGGGGCTCACTGTTATCAATTTTTTATTCATGAAGATCACGAAACAGGCTCACATCAGAGGCTATACATGGTTTTTGTGCCTCATATGCTGTTTGTGAACCTGTGCAGGTGCTGTTTTTCTCCTGCCTGAGCTGATGGTATGGATTTATATGATATATAGATGCATATATATATAATGCACATATATCTATATCTAGATGTGCGTATATATGCATATATATATGCATATTTATATATATGCATATATAACCTTATATATTTATATGCATATATATTCATATATATCTATATGCATATATTTATATGCATTTATATGTAAATGCATATATAATGTACATATATATATAATGCATATAGATATGTATCTATACACATTTATATATGTGTGTATATATATGCATATATTTATATTACACAATATGTGTGCATATGTATATCTATGCATATATGCATTATATATACTTATATGCATATATATATACATGTTTATATATATATGCATATATAAATGCATATATTTATATACCTATATCTATATATATATATATATATATATATATATATATATATATATATATATATATATATATATATATATGAGAAACTTAACGTTTGTGTGGTTTAAAGGGCTTCAGCCCCTTTGTAGTGTAAATATGCTTATATATATTCACATCCATATATATATATTTTTTTAAACCGTTTATTACAGAATCCAAAAGATATACAAAGATGGGCCTACAACCTTCAGGCCGGCTGCTAGCAAACAGTAAGAGCATAGAATACAATCAGTAAACACACGCTGCGGCGTATGAGAGGTCACAGGAGTTGAAAGAAGCGTTGGCAGCCACACCGTCCGAACACCCCACATGACGGTTTCATTTTTATATAGGAAACGAAAAACAAATCCACAAGGCAGCCAATAGTCAAAGCAGCAGCATGAGCTCCCCTGGGGAGGACCCTACCGATCCACAGGAATAGCGGGGGGGGATAGGTCGGGACGGAGACAAAATGAGCTCAATGCCCAGAACCAAAGAGACAAGCAGACTAAGGAGACGGGGCCAGTGCCAGATCAGGCGTCAGCGGTGGGGTACAAATTCCGCCACGGTAGGCGTTCCAGGGGCCCCACACTTTCACCCATTTCCCAGGTTTACCTCTCGCAACATACACTACCTTTTCCCAAAACATACACCAATCCATGTTGTCCTTCCACGCCGAGACCGTTGGCAACCTCTGGGAACCCCACAATTGCGCAATATCACGCTTGGCCACCATATATCCCAGAGTCACCCACCACGTCTGCGGCACTGAGTAGTCAGTCGGCTCCCACACATTTAGCAGACATCTCCTCGCCTCGGGAAGCAGCGTCACATGCGTGACCGCCTGCAACACCGCATGCACACCACGCCAGAATCGCGCCACCTCCGGGCATTCCCACAAAATATGGAGGAAGGTCCCTGAAGCACCACACCCACGCTTACACAACCCGTCCACGGCATAGCCCATACGCATCAGACCCGGCCCCATAACATAGACCCTATGGAGTATCTTGAGCTGGACGAAACGAAGGCGAGCCGGTATGGCCACCTCTTTCGGGGAGGCCACCGCAGACACCCAGTCCTCGTCATCCAGCTCCAATCCATCGGCCACCCACGCCTCACGAAGGCTAGTCAGCAGTCCCGAGCGATCATTGATGAGCTTTTTGTAAATTAATGAAATCGTGCCGTCCGGTACATGCCCATCTAGCACTCTATCTTCCAGGGGGGAGTACTCCGGGATGGAGGCAACATCCGGGAATACGGAGCACAGCGCGTGACGGACCTGTATATATCGAAAGTACTCCCTGTCCTGCAACTGGAATTCCGTCTGCAGCACATCGAACGTTTTGAATCCCCCCGCGTCCAGAGATCGCCCACCTTGCTGATGCCTATCATGTCCCACTTCTCAAAGCCCTTCGAGGTCCACAGGGAGCCCAGCCGCTCAGATGCATACAGTGGCGTCGCCCGGGTCAACCGATCCTTCCACCCCATCGCCAAGTTTGCCGCGTGCCACACCCGTACCGCGACCCTCGTAGGGCCCGTCAGACGTGCGTCGAGCGATCTAGAGTAAAGCGCCCGATTATAGTCGCCACCCGGCAGTAACAGTTTATCCATTTCAAAGGCCGGGTTAAGAGCGGGCCCGTAGAGGCCGTGGTTTATCGCAGCCAGCTGGGAGGCCCAGTAATACCGTTTGATGTCTGGTAGGGTGACCCCCCCGTCGTACCACGGGAGCGTCAGCTTCGCAAGGGCGATACGCGGCCTACCCTCCCAGAACAGGCGTCGCTGCAGACTCTCCACCTCGCGAAAGTAGCTCGCCGGGACAACGTCCATCGTGTTCTGTAAAGCGTATGGGAAACGTGGCAGCGACATCATCTTGAACAATGCCGCACGGCCGAGCGGTGAGAGTGGCAAGCGCCTCCAACGCGCCACGTCCTCCGTCAGGCGCTGGAGGGGGGGGAGCAAGTTCTGTTTATATCGGGCCTCAGCGTCCAGGGTAATGAAGATACCCAGGTACTTAAATCCCTGCGGAGCGACCTGGATAGGACAACCCCGCGGAAGGATAGGAGCCTCCCCGGAAAGGACATACACACAAGATTTAGCCCAGTTGATGACTAAGCCGGAGTTGCCGCCAAATGAATGCAAAACATCAACTAGTACAATCAATGATTTACGCGGGGAAGCAAGGTATAAAAGAACATCGTCAGCGTAAAGGGATACGCGATCCTCATACTCGGGGGTCCATCGGAGACCACGGATAGAAGGGTGCCACCGCAGCCACTCCGCCAGGGGCTCCAAGGCAAGCGCGAAGAGGAGCGGTGATAACGGGCAGCCCTGCCGCGTGCCCCTGCCACTCTACCGTTCACCGCCACCTGCGCCAGCGGTCCGGAGTACAACAATTTCACCCAACCAATGAATCCCGGGCCAAAACCTCACATCCATATATGTTTATATATATGCATGTGTGTGTGTATATATATGTGTGTGTGTGTGTGTGTGTGTATATATATATATATATATATATATATATTACCTACTGGCGGTCGCCAGTAGGTAGTTATAGTTAGGACCACGTTTCCATAGGAAAACCTCAACATTCTATTTTGAATAACTTTGGCGCCGGTCGACGAATCCTCGCGAATTTCTCAAAATAGGTGGGGCGCTACGCTCCGCTCCTACCCTGAAAGTCTCGGTGGGATCCGTCAAGCGGGGGCTGAGATAAAAGGGGGGTCCCAAAACGCGTTTTTCCCATGCATTTTTCCATAGGACCTTTAGAACGAGCTACAGCCCGAACGGCTGAACAGAATTACTCAAAATTTGGCAGAGAGTAGTCCCTAGGTCAAGGAAGTGCCTTTTGTAGGTTTGGTGTAAATCTGTTCAGTAGATTCTGAGAAAATAGCCTTTAAATATATATATCTGAGCCCGCTTACGGTACGCTTACCGTACGCTTACGGTAAGCGTACGGCGGCGTGCGCGAGCGCGATTCTGATTGGCTGTTAGATCTTAGTAAACATTCGAATCGGCCGAAACCAGGAAGCGGCGGCCGCCATTTTGTGTATTTCACTCTGAAAAAAAAGAGTGAAAACAAGGAAAGGGGGCAATGAGGAGAGTTACAGACCCCCTTACATTTGTGAGGGGGTCAAAGAAGGACTGTAAAGTACAAAGAAAACATTTATTGATTTTAAAAAAAATCACGGGGTACGCGTACGGTAAGCTTACGGTAAGCGTACGGTAGAAAGAAAAAAAAAAAAAAAAAATGAAAATCAGATTTAGTGTTTAGATATTAGGGGGCTCCAAAAAGAGCCATTGTGTTTATGAAATGATTTTTTAGTGGTACCTACAAGTAAGTACAGATTTGTTGACGTGCTTTCTTGCTTTGTCATTGCACCTCGTGCCCACCGTGCGTGCACGGCACTAACTGCGTAAAGTGGGCACGCGGTGCGCGAAGCGCACCGCGTGCTCACTGTGCGCGCACGGTGCGCGAAGCGCACCGTGCGCGCACGGAACGAACTGCGTTAAGTGGGCGCGCACGCCACGAATGGCGTAAAGTAACTTAGCATTTAAAAAACCGTACAAATTCACTGAAAAAACCATAGGTTTCACACACGTTATAGTTAGGAATTAGCATTTAAAAAACCTTGCAAATTCACTGAAAAAACCATAGGTTTCACACATGTTATAGTTAGCGGAAATTTTACTGATAAAAAACCAATGAAATTCCCCCGTTATAGTTAGTGCAGGCAACTATAACTCACGCGACCGCAATCTTCTGCTGATGACATATGTGTCTTTATGAAAAAAAAATATTTGTAATATATGTATAGCTAAAAATGTATGGAAGAAGACATGGGCAAATAAGTGTCTAAATACAGTATTAGCATCAGCAGAGGATTGCGGTCGCGTGAGTTATAGTTGCCTGCACTAACTATAACGGGGGAATTTCATTGGTTTTTTATCAGTAAAATTTCCGCTAACTATAACATGTGTGAAACCTATGGTTTTTTCAGTGAATATATATATATATATATATATATATATATATATATATATATATATATATATATATATATATATATATATATATATGCATATACATGCATATATTTTTATATATGCATATATATATGCCTATAAATGCATATATATATATGTGTGTGTGTGTGTAAATATATATATATATATATATATATATATATATATATAGGTATAGATATATTTTTATGCATTTACATATGTGCATAAATATATGTATTTATATGCAAATATACGTGTGTATACATATATATATATATTCATTTAATATATATATGTGTGTGTATATATATATATATATCTCAATAAGAACGTTATTGAGTTCTTAGATGTGGAAGTGAAAATCAATGAAAACCGTTTGGAGAGTAAACTATTCCGTAAAGCTACGGCTGGAAACAGCATCTTGCATGCTGCAAGTTGTCATCCTGTAAATCTCATTAATAGTATACCATATGGGGAACTATTAAGACCTAGAAGAAATTGTAGCTCGGAAACTGCATTTGTAGAAGAGATGAATATAATGAGAGGCAGGTTTGAAAAAAGAGGTTATTTCCGCAAAGTTATCAGAAAGGCATGTGAGAAAGTCACAAAAATAAAAAGAGAAGAACTTTTTAAAATCAAGGCTGATGCAGAAGTGGAGGAAGAACCTATACGATTCATCACCATGTTCAGTAATCAGGCAAACGATGTCAGAAAGTGTTTAAACAAATTCTGGAAGGTGTTACGTATTGACGAGATCTTCATGAATGTAGTGACGATTTCCCAAAAGTTACATTTCGAAGATGTCCAGCCTTAAAAGATGTACTATGTAGAAATATTTTAATGCCTGAAAAGGAAACTAGATCAAATATTCAGGGATTTTTTACATGTACTTCATGCAAAGCGTTTAGAAACAGTTTCAACTGCAAACAGTTTTATCTAAAACAATGAAACCGTTTATCATAAGAAAGCATCTAAATTGTAAATCGGATTTCTGTCTGTATGCACTTATATGCCCTTGCCAGCTGGTGTCCATAATTAGTACGATCAACCAGGTCAAATTACGCATTTTGAAACACATGCGTGCCATAACAAATGAGGACAGGCAATATCCTATTGCTCGGCATTTTAAAGAATGCCATAATAAAGATATTGGCTTATTGAGATACTATGCCCTCGACAGAATTGCTATCTCTGAAAGAGGGGGAAATAGAATACAAGAGCTGCGCAGATTGGAATCACGGTTGATAATAAAGTACGAAACCATGTTCCCAGGGGGCATTAATAAAGATGAAGAATTATCAGTTCATCTTGGCTAAGATGTAGCTCCAACCTGACCACTCAGATGTAATGTTTTTATATAATGAATCTCAAAATGTTGCCTTTTGTACATGATGTTTGTGTTGTTTTTAATAGGTGGACAGTAACCATTATATTGATTAGTGCATTTGGTTTTATCTTTGTAGGAGACGGAGTGTATGCCTTGTTATGAAGAATTGCAGTATTAAACCTCATGAATTGGTATATTTTAACCCCTTCAGCGCGGCGCAGATTGCCGCGCTGTGCTGAAGGGTTCTTGCGCGGGCGGGGCCGTGACGGAGCGGTTCCGTCATGCGCAAAGCGCGACCGACGCGCATGACGGAACCGCTCCGTCACAAGCATCAAAAGGGTTAATGAATTGGAAACACGTTCGATATTGGCCCAGTAGGGCATCAATGTAATAAGTAGCCAACATTGCGATTAATAGTTGTGAATATTTACCTACTAGGGCAATATTGTTAAACATGAAATGAGAATTTTTGATATTAACGCAATGTATAAATGGCGCCCACTGACATTTAATTTTGATCAAACCTGAATGTATCCTGTATGAAATTGCTTTTTCATTTCTGTTAGTTTTTTAAATGATTTCAAGTCGTGGTTCAGTGTTTTGAAATTGAAACCATTAGATACTACCAGGTATTAATGAACCATTCCAATATGGTGGTGGAAGCAGTCTCTCAATCATGGCAACATCGTAGTCCTTTGTTTGTATTGTTATCATTTTTTGCACTATATCACATGACTCACGTTAATGTCCGTTGACCCGTGACCAAGGAACTAAGGTTTTGAAGCGCGTCGGGACAGTGTTTGTCATTGCTTTAAATAAAGCACGCTAATGAAATGAATTGGGGCTCGGCGCAATCTTTGAAGAAGGAAGGATTGATCGTTTTTGCTGAATTTGAAGGGGTCGCGACCCTGCCGGCAGCCCGCCACCACTAAACAGGCAGAGATCAACCGCAAAACAAGGTTCGAGTTATATATATATATATATATATATATATATATATATATATATATATATATATATATATATATTATCTACTGGCGGTCGCCAGTAGATAGTTATAGTTAGGACAGAGTTCCCATGGGAAATCTGAAAATTCTATTTTGAATAACTTTGGTGCCGGTTGACTTATCTTCGTGAAATTCTCAAAACTAATGGGGCGCTCCGCTCAGCTCCTACCCTGAAAGTCTCGGGGTGATTCGTCAAGCGGGAGCTGAGAAAAAAGGGGGGTCCCAAAACGCGTTTTCCCCATGCATTTTCCCATAGGACCTTTAGTCGAAGGTACAGCCCGAACGTCTGAACAGAATTACTTGAAATTTGGCAAAGAGGTAGTCCTCAGGTCAGGCATGTGCCTTTTGCATATATGGTGTCAATCTGTTCAGTAGTTCCTGAGAAAATTGCAGTTAAACCACATAAATATCTATATGTGCGCACCGTGCGCGCACGGTGCTCGCACGGGGCGCGCACCATATGTCTGCGAGCGTAATTCTGATTGGTGGTTAGATGTCAGTCAACATTCCAATCGGTCGAAATCAGGAAGTGTCGGACGCCATTTTGTGTGCGACAGTGAAAAGGAAAGGTGGAGAACGTGAAAAGGGGGCAGGGTATAGAGTTCCTGACCCCCTAGCCTTTGTCAGGGGGTCCCTGAAGGACCCCGAAGGGTGAAAAAAACATTTTATTTTTTCTCAAAAAATCGCGGGGTGCGCGCGCGGTGCGCGCACCACCCAGCCGCTATTTTGAGTTTTAGAGGCAGAAGAGAGCTAAAAAGACAAGTGAAGAACGTGAAAAGGGGGCAGTGTAGAGAGTCCCTGACCTCCTAGGCCTTCTCAGGGGGACCATGAAAGACCCCTAAGGTCCCAAAAAAACAAATTTTTTTAAGAAATATTGCACGGTGCGCGCACGGTGGCAAAAAATTCATAAAAAAAATAGAATTAAAAATCAAGTTGAAGTGTTTAGATGTTGGTTGGCTCTAAAAAGAGCCGTTGTGTTCATTGTGTTTTTTTGTACCTACAAGTAAGTACCGATGCAGAGTCTAAAGTTCAAGAGGAAGACTCTGTTCCCTTCATCTGTGAAATGTACACCGTCTCCTCTGTAAATGCCTTGCATGTTGTAACGCAATTTGTTGTGGTATATAGAACCCATACCATAGTCTCTGAGGAAAGCAGAAACAGACTTATTGACGTGCTTTTTTGCTTTCTCAATCTGCGGATAATATTGGTTGGACCAGTTCCACTTTTGCCTTTGGCATATATTAGAATATACAAAGGTAGTTTGTGGAAAAAGTGACATCAATTGCACAAAGGTGTCCTTAACAAGCATTTCCAGACCTACCCCAGTTAAAGTGCCTAGGTCATTTCCACCACAGTGCACAATTATAAGGTCAGGCTGTGGGAGATGTAGAAAGGATTTCACCAAAGGCATTAATTGGTGCCACTTTAACCCTCTCTGACCAATCCATTTAATGTCTACATTTGGCAAAGCAAGGTCTTTCACAATACCTCTTTTTTCCGCATACTTTTCACTCCAGTAGACATAGCTATGACCTACAATCCACACTGTGAACATCTTTGAAGGAGATCTGGATGCACTCAGAAGGTGTCTTTCAGTAGAATGGCAATATGAAAAGAAAGATGGTTGTAAAATGGAGGCTTACATACTTTTTTTTTAATAAAAAGAACTCATTGGCTGTTTCATACCATTCAACACTAAAAACTAGGCTGTATGTTTAAATTTTTTAAAGCATGTTTTGTATTGGTTCAGAAAAATGTGTTCCCACAAAAGATTACTTTGGATATGCTGTTAGGTTTGAAAAGTCAAGCACTCTTGCTCTTTGGATTAGAAACATTGTGTGCTGAACTTCTGACCTCTCTGCTCACTCCAGTGTTCCATGATCTGTTGCTATGATAGCAGGCAGAAGTCATGTTGGGGGTAGGAATAATTTGGAAAGGGTTGAAATTTGCAACCAATAGAAATGTGTGTTTCCATTTAAAAAAATGTGTGAAGCAATGTGATATGAAGTTAACATGTATATGTGTGAAAAAAGAGAGGGAAATTTTGCCATTTAGTGGTTCTGGTGAAAGGAGTACAGCTCAGAGATTCTGGCTCTGATAATCTGCTGTGTGAGTGGCACATTTCTTTCTCAACTAACTACTTTTAAAGACGAGTTATGAATTTGAGAGGGGATGTATGTGGTGTATTTTAATATAAATAATAGAAATTTGTTTCTTCTTTTAAAGTTGTGTTTTACATTTTATGTTTTGGAAGATATTTAACTGCCTTGAACTTGTAAGATATTATGGAGTATGTCTTTACCATAAGTTAAGGTGTACTGGTATCACCCAGGAATACTGTTTTGTGCCTAGAATCACATCATGAGTCTGTGTGCACACAGGAATTGTTGTCAGAGATTTAATTTGTGTTGCTCTTGTTCTGTAAGACTTGCACTCGTAAGAAAGGGGCAGCTTGTTTTGCACATTTGAAAACAACAGGGTAGATTTTCCTTGCAGTACTGTAATGAGTGAGGTAGTTCCTACATGTTCATAAGCCCAATTAACCCTTACCACAGGTGATCTTACATACATCTCTGCAGTCTTCATGCAGTTGTGCAAGCGTCCATGCAGATCTCTTGCACCTGACAATACACAGTCTCCAGAAACACACTCTTAACACACAGGCAGCTGTTTCTCCTGCACTCCCATGCTTACTATTCAGCACTGTGTGGTATTTCAAATAGCAGTGTGTAACGCTAACACATTCAACATCACCAAGGCTCATTTCCTTTGCTCTAGTCTAATCACTCACCCAGGTTCCACATGCTCATGGTCTCAAGTAGCTGTTAGGACATGTGCTCTTTTCTGCCTCTCTAAACTATAAGGAAAATGTGTCAGGCTGTTACCTTAATTATCACTTGCTCTACCACAGTAGTAAATGTGCTTTGAAATTGCCAATCAAATATCGTTTTCTGCTTAGAATCACACCATGAGTCTGTGTGCACACAGGAATTGTTGTCAGAGTTTTAATTTGTGTTGCTCTTGTTCTGTAAGACTTGCACTCGTAGGAAAGGGGCAGCTTGTTTTCTTGAACTGTGATGGTTAGCATTCAGCAGAAATCACTATCTCACAGATGAGAGGCAATTGCTAACACATTTGAAAACAACAGGGTAGATTTTCCTTCCACTCCTGCAATGGGTGAGGTAGTTCCTACATGTTCATAAGCCCAATTAACCCTTAACACATGTGCTCTTCAGTGGTGAGGAAATTTTTTACTTTTTCCAAGGAGCAAACAAAGACCAATGCCACCTTCGTCACTCGCAAGATTTGCCAAAGAGTTCTGTTACGAGGATATCCTAACAAAAAATACTCGTGTGGCACAGCAAGTATGATGAAACACCTAAGGACCCTTCATCCAAACAATCTTGCACGAGAAGAGTCCAAACAGATGAGAAACACTCCTGTTCTGTATCTGTAAAAAAGAATCACAAATAAATGTATATTAATAACTTTCAAATTTATACTATCCCATTATTGTACAAACACATTTTATATAAAAACTGACTATGAAACTATAGCCCTGAACCACAAGTGTGACGATGATTAAAACACTACATGCATAGTGCATACTACTTTGAAGCAGTTCATGCCCTAAAGCCTACCTCACTAAAAGACTACATGCTAACTGACTAAATGATTACAGTAGTATAAGGAGACACACTTGGTGACTCACAGGGTGTTTGCTAGAAGAGTATGAATACTAACAAGGGAATAGAAGGTGTGAAACACAACTGTGTAGGTGATTAGAGGACTGCATCCATACTGCATAGGCATTTAAAGCAGTCCCTGTGCTAAGGCCTGGCTCACTGCATGACTACTTGGGTACTGACTGAATGATTATCGTACAGCAAGGAGAGTGCCTAGGTGAATTTATAAGTGCTAGGTTTTCGCACAGGGAATATATTAGTACTTGGTACTGAATGGGTCACTACAGGAGTGCAAAGGCAGTGACAAGTGCTGGACTGTATGGATACTGACTAGGAAATTGAAAGTGTGAAAGACAAGTGTCTAGGTGGTTAGAAGACTGCATGCATAGTGCATAGGGGTTTGAAGCAGTCCATGTGCTAAGGCCTGGCTCAGTGTATGAATACTTAGGCACTGACTGAATGATTAGAGTACTGCAAAGATAGTATCTTGGTGAATTTATAAGTGTTTGGGTTTTAGCACAGTGAATGGATTAGTACATGGTGCTGAATGGGTCACTAGAGGACTGCAAAGAGAGTCACAGGGTATTTCCTGGAAGTGTATGGATACTGACTAGGGAATTGAAGGTGTGAAAGACAATTGTGTAGGTGGTTAGAGGACTGCATACATAGAGGATAAGGGTTTGAAGCAGTCCATATACTAAGGCCTGGGTCACTGGATGAGTACTTGGGTACTGACTGAATGATTAGAGTACTGCAAGGAGAGTGCCTGGGTGAATTTATTAGGGTTTGGCGCTGTGAATGGATTAGTACATGATGCTGAATGGGACACTAGAGGAGTGCAACGGCAGTGACAGGGTGTTTGCTGGAAGTGAATGGATACTGACTGGGGAATTGAAGGTGTGAAAGACAAGTGTGTAGGTGGTTAGAGGACTGCATGCATAGTGGATATGGGTTTGACGTAGTCCACGTGCTAAGACCTGACTCAGTGCATGAATACTTAGGCAGTGACTGAATCATTAGAGTACTGGAAAGAGAGTGTCTAGGTGATTTTATAAGTGTTTGAGTTTTGGCACAGTCAATGGATTAGTACATGCTGTTGAATGGGTCTCTAGAGGACTGCAAAGGAAGTGACAGGATGTTTCCTGGAAGTGTATGGATACTGACTAGGGAATTGAAGGTGTAAAAGACAAGTGTATAGTATGTCAGAACACTTTTATTTGAAGCAATCTATTTGGTACTTAGAAACTGACTAAATAATCAGACTACTTCTAGGACAGTGCTTAGGTAAAACTTTTAAATTTTCAGTTCTGCCACAGTGAACAGAATAGTACCTGGTACTGCACCTTAGTGTCAAACCCTGACTCATTTTATCAATGCATAAGCAAAGACTAGCTTCTAATGCTACTAAAACTTGACAACATGAGAGGTTTTAAATTAGTTATCTGTCAGCAAATACACGATGTTACCAAATGCTTCTCTCACAGTGGTTCTCAAATGCACACAGACTCACAGTGTAATTCTAGACAACAACCACTATACCTAGGAGTTTACCAAAAATCATTCACTACTGTGGAAGTGGTAAGCGAACTGCACACAATCTTCATATTTCAGGACTGCACTTTTGTGTCAATGCCTGACTCATATAATGAAAGCATAAGCCATAGCTGTCTTCTAATGCTACTAAAACTTGACAACATGACAGGTTTTAAAACAGTTATCTGTCAGCAAATACACAATGTTACCAAATGCTTCTCTCACAATCCTTACCCAAATGCACACAGACACACAGTGTGATTTTAGACAAGCAACACTATCCTAGGAGTTTACCAAAACTCATTCACTAGTCTGGAAGAGTTAATGGTACTGCACACAATCTACATATTTAAGTACAGCACATCAGTGTCAAAGCATGACTCATTTAATCAACATATAAGCAAAGACTGGATTCTACTGCTACTAAAACTTCACAACATGACAGATTTTAAAACGGTTATCTGTCAGCAAATACATGATGTTACCAAATGATTCTCTCACACTGATCCCAAATACACACTAACTCACAGTGTGATTCTAGACCAGCACCACTATCCCTATGAGCTTACCAAAACTCATTCACTACAGTGCAAGTGGTAAGGGAACTGCACACAATCTACATATTTCACGACTGCAATTTACTGTCAATGCCTCACTCATTTAATGAAAGCATAAGCCATAACTGTCTTCTAATGCTAGTAAAACTTGACAACATGACATGTTTTACAACACTTATCTGTCAGCAAATACACGATATTACCAAATGCTTCTCTCACAGTGGTTCCCAAATGCACACAGACTCACTGTGTGATTCTAGACAAACAACACTATCCCTTGCACTATATCAAAACACATTTATTTATCTAGAAGTAGTACTACATTTTAGTATAGAATCATTACATAACTCATTTCGCAAATTCATAAACAATGACTGGTTTCTAATTCTACCAAAAAAAGTACTCCCTACACTTTAGCAGGAAAAATACATTAGTCTGATTAAAATCAAAATAGTCCATATACATCCCCTCACAATTAAATAACTCCTCTTTCAAGTTATTTTGTAGATTAAGGAGTATATCAATCACTCACCATATTTTCTTTTACAGAATCTCTGCACTGTGCCCCTCTCAGCAAAAGCAAAGAATGGAAAAGTTTCCCTTTCATTTTCCACACATATACATGCAAACATCAAATCACAATCCTTCGCACATAAACTCAAAAGCAAACACACATTTCTATTGGTTAAACATTTCAACCCTTTCCAACTGAAATACATTTCAACCCTTCCCCCAATCTGCCTTCTGCCTGTTACCATAGAAACAAGTCATGGAACACTGCACTGAGCTCACAGGTCACAAGTTCAGCACACAATGTTCCTACACAAGACAGGAAGTGTGCTTGACTTTTCAACATATCAGCTTATCATATATAATGTTCCTTACAATCTGTTTTTGTTAACCAATAACAATCATACCTTTAAAAAACAAAAATATACACCCTACCTTTCAGTGTAGAAAGTTGTTATACAACCAATGATTTCTTGTTGTTTTTCAAAAAACGTTGCCGTGGATCCGCGCACCCACCGCGAGAGAATCCGTGCATCCAACGCGACAGGATGCGCGCACCGTGCGCGCATTTCGCCGCTTTTTTTTTTTTAAAAGGGGGGCCACAGGGGGTCCTTCTGGGACCCCCTAAGCAGACCTAGAGGGTCAGAGTATTTCCACTCTGCCCCCTTTATATCTTATACACACTTATTCCCCTTCCATCTTCAGCCTCGCTTCTACCGAGGCAGAAAATGGCCGCCAACAGTTCCTGGTTTTGAATGTAGAGAGACGCTCGAAAGCCAATTAGCATTCAGCGCGCGATCGGGAGGGTGCGTGCTCCGTTCGGGGAGGGTGCGCTTACGGTGCGGGTACGGTCCGCGGATCCTCCGCGGCCATAGATATCACTAACTTTTTTACCCTAATTTTCTCAGGAACTACTGAACAGATTCACACCATTTTCAAAACTCGACTGGACGGAGCAGCAAGCAGCCTTTTCTTTGATCTACCAGACCACGAGCTCTTATCAAGGAGGCCCGGACTGGCAAGCAACACGCTACAGTGCACACAAGATAACACTCTCACATGCCCTGAAGAAGTTCATCTCTGAACGAAACGCGTTGGCTGACAATCGTCTTAAAAATGTCAAACATTTTCCAATAAAAGACATTATTGGTTTACTAACTATAAAGACTTTGCGACTCATTGTGAATAACAACTTTGTGTATACATTGGTAGTGCGCCACTCCAAAAACCCGAATTCAGTATTTCTCTGCTCAGCAGCTAGCACCCAACAACGGCAGGTGCTGGAAGTGGCTAACGCACACCTTCCCCATAGAAATTACGGACGTTAATACTAAGGGTACACTTTGGGATAGTGCGGTCACTGTGTCCGCCGTTGCCTGCGATCATACACCATAGATTCACACCATTTATGCAAAAGGCACGAGTCCGAACTGAGGACTACCTCTTTGACAAATTTGAATAAATTCCGTTCAGTGGTTCGGGCTGTAGCTTCGACAACAGATCCTATGTGAAATTGCATGGGGAAAACGCGTTTTGGGACCCCCCCCTTTTTTTCTCGGCCCCCGCTTCACGGATCACCGCAAAACTTTCAGGGTAGGAGCGGAGCGGAGCGGATCTGGCCAAAAGTTTGGAGAATTTCGCGAAGATTCGTCAATCGGCGCCAAAGATATTCCCAATAGAATGTTGCGGATTTCCTATGGAAAATAGGTCCTAACTATAACTATCTACTGGCGACCGCCAGTAGATAATATGTATGTATGTATGTATGTATGTGTGTATATATATTACCTACTGGCAGTCGCCAGTAGGTAGTTATAGTTAGGACCTATTTTCCATAGGAAATCCGCAACATTCTATTTGGAATAACGTTGGCACCGGTTGACGAATCCTCGTGAAATTTTCCAAACTTTTGGCCAGCTCCGGTCCGCTCCTATCCTGAAAATTTCACGGTGATTCGTCAAGCGGGGGCCGGGAAAAAAGGGGGTCGCAAAACACGTTTTCCCAATGCATTTTCCCATAGGACCTGTTGACGCAGCTACAGCCTGAAGTGCTGAACAGAATAACACCAAATTTGGAGGTAGTACTCAGTTCAGACTCGTGCCTTTTGCTTAAATGGTGTAAATCCATTCAGTAGTTCCTGAGAAAATCAAAAGTAAAATCACATATATATCTGGGCGGAGCCTAACCACACATCTCATCGTGAGATCTGATTGGCTGTCAGCACTTCATCCAAGAAGTTTTGGCAGCCATCTTGGGACAAATATACATGATAGAACCTCGTTAAAAAGCATTGCAGCTAATAGAAGGTTTTAATACTTTAGTTACATTATAAATCATTTGTTGATGGTACCATACTCATTTTAGGAATTGTGGTGTGTTCTAAGGTGATTTTACCATGTGAAAACGCCTTCTGCTGTGATATCATGAATCATGTTTGAGAGAACTATTTTCTCATGCTTTTCCCACAGAGGTTTGGAAGGTGATCTATAAGCTAAACTGAGAGCATATTTTCTGTAAATTCACATTATCTTTCTCAGTCATGTGAGAATGAAGTCTGACATTCTCAGTAAAACATGTACATCCAACAAGGGCAGAGACTGTCAGTTGATTCCTTTGTGTTCTACTGCAGCTTCCCAGAGTGTTCTAAAGAACAACTAGAGCGCTAACAGTCCTACTTATGACAAACGTATGGCACACCTGAAGCCATCTTGGTTGGAATAAAGACAAAAGAGCCCAAATGTAGCCCAAAATCACCCAGATGTAGCCCAAATATAGCCCAATGACAGAAGTGTGCAAAACACTTATTATTTTGTGTTTTTGCAGTGTTATATAGTGCAGACTTGTCCGGTATTGGAGTGCTTTACATGAGCATTGGTTACATCACACAAGAACAAATTAATTTTGGTTGTAGACATGGGGAGACTAAGTGATTTGACCAGAATCACAGAATGTCAAGCTGAAGCAGAAACTCCAACCTGGTTCCCCAGTTGCAAAGTCTGCAGTTCTGGAAGTAACACCACATCCTCTCCCCTAAGTGCAACATTTAATCAAGTGGTCAACTGGATAAAAAAACATAAAGGTAACAAATAATTTAAAAGTGCTTTCTCGCTATTTGAAAACTCAGAAAATATGTCCTTATTTTAGTCTTTTAGAGCACTAACCATAATTTTGATGCCAAGATGGCAGGTAAAACAGCTGATTGACCCGCTAAAAGCACTTGGTGTCCAAGCTTACTTACAGGAACCTGCCCGGCTTAAAGTAATTAAGAATGGGCAAAGTTACTTCTTTTTTTCTCGCACGGAAGCAGAGGAGGTATTGCAGAAATGGAAAGGGGAAGGCTCTGGCTAAAATAGACTGAGCTAGGACCCCTGAAAATGACTCTTAATGTGTCCTAACATATATATATAGCTTATAGACTTGTCTGGTCTTTCTATTTACTATTTACTACTTATTATTTCTTCTATGAAAACGGCTGGGGGGGTTTCTAGACCGGGGGCTGGGGGGCGGTTGGATCCTAGTCGACTGCCATACCAGCGGCAGTTACTAGAAGAGGACGACTCCTCCTTCGAGGAACAGGGTGGGTGGGAAGGGAGGTAAGAAAGAGAAGGGTGGTAAAGGTGCTAGGGGTTTGGGGTGGTTTTTTCTGATGTATAAAATGATTGCTGTTGTAAAGGATAAAAAAACCAACATGAAAGGGATTTCAGTTATTGACATAATACAAGCATGGACAGGTTTTCTTTTTCTTTTTCTTTTTCTTTTTTTTTATTTTTTGAATGGCTGAAAGAAAATTTTTAGCCTGGAATGTTGCAGGCCTCAACGGTAGGAACAAGAGACGCTTGGTGGCAGAGGAACTGTTGATGTATAATCCGCATTTAGTCTTATTATCAGAAACTCATATTGCATATAGAGATACAGGGCTCCTTAAACAATTGGGATATGAAACTGTTATAGCTTCGGACCAAGATACCTCAACTAGAGGCGTAGCTATCTTTAGGCATAGACATCTAAAATGTATAATTGAAAAATCATTAACGGATAAAAGTGGTAGGTGGGCCATCGTGCAGGCACAGGTTGAAGGTACAAAATATGTTTTATGCGTAGTATATGGCTCAAACAGCGACAACTATCAAATAATTGATAGATTGAATATTGAATTGCTGAGCTGGGAAGGTGATAAAGTCGTGATGGGGGATTTTAATTGTATAATGAACTACGAGATAGATACTACAAGACGTCATGCATTTCAGAGGATGAAAAAGACACGCACAGCAATCAATGAGCTAGGACAAATACACGGTCTTAGAGATGTTTGGCGGACAGTATACCCCAATATACCAGGCTATACTTATTATTCTGCTGCACATAAACTTTGTTCTCGCATAGATATGGCCTGGGCATCAGAAGAGATTATAAAATTATGCACTATGGAGATATGCCCCAGGGTCACTTCAGACCACAACCCCATCCTTCTGAGCTTTAAGACATCTACAGCAAGGAAACAGATTAGGGGCTTTTCATTTCCTAGATATCTCTTAACAGACGAAACTTATTTATCTAACATTAAGCAACATCTGAGGGAATATCTAGAAATTAATAATGGCTCTGCAATACCAACAATAGTTTGGGATTCGTGTAAGGCCAGCATCAGGGGGTTTACACAGCAATATATTTGGACACAGAATAGGCAGCGTAAGATAGAGATAGCTGAGATCCTTAAAGATGACAAGATCATGGAGAATCAACATTGAGAAGCATTACTAAACGGTTCTCTAAATTCAGAAACTATAGGATATGAACTAATAAGCTTAAAATCAACATTAAAACAAACTTTCAGGGAGAAAATAGCGGTTAAAATTAATAAATACAAATTAACTCAATACGAAAGTGGGGAAAAAATTGGAAAATTTCTAGACATTAAAGTAGCCGACGAACAAGCTAAGACACAAATAAAGAAAATTAAAGGCTTAAACAGCGAGATACACGAACAACCGAGCCAGATATTAGCGCAGTTTGTCACATACTATCAAAATTTATACACACCAGAGGCTCAGCCACAAATGTTTGATATTATAAAATATGTTCAGAGGTATATTAAAAAAACATCGATAGCTAATGAAGTATCAGCAATATTGCTGCATGATATCGCGTATGATGAGATTAGAGCCGCCATCTCTTCTTTGCCATCAGGAAAAGCATCTGGAGATGATTCAATCCCCTTAGAATTATATAAAATATGCTTAGATGAGCTACTGCCAACTTTTTCCCCAACTTATTAAACATATTGAAGCAGGGGGGAACGCTCCAGACTCTTGGAATATGACTCGGATAATTTTTTTTTTTTAAAAAGAATAAGCCTCCAGAAGAATGTGGGTCTTATAGGCCGATATCACTTATAAATATGGATGCGAAAATCTACGCTAAAATCCTGGCAACTCGCCTAGCACCAATAATGCCGAAACTCATTTCATCTCAACAACATGGGTTTATCGTAGGACGGGATACTACATCCCATGTGAATACGGCTATAGCAGCGTTTGATGTTGCCAAGGTTAAAACCACCCCACTCGGTATGATATTACTAGATGCAGAGAAAGCATTTGACCGAGTGGGGTGGGATTTTCTTTGGGTTGCATTATCTACATTTGGCATCAAGGGTACATTTTTACATATGATTAAATCTCTATACCACTATCCCACAGCTAGGTTAGCTTATGCAGGTTTACAATCTGATGTGTTTCCAATATCACGGGGTACCCGTCAGGGTGTGCCCTCTTCCACCTCTTTTATTTGCATTATCAATAGAGCCATTTATATTAGCATTACAAATGCAAACTCGGATTATACCTTTTATACATAGCTCAAATGAACTAAAAATTACGGCATACGCTGATGACATAGCTGTATTTTCTACGGATGTTAAAACCGCATTATATGAGGCGGTCAAGGAAGCGGAAAGATATGGTTTGGTCTCTGGCTATAGACTTAATATTAACAAAACTCAAATATTAATGAACTATAAAGACGCTGGAATAACAACAGGGATATGTAACACGGCTACTTACCTAGGGGTTAAGCTAACCACTAGAATAGATAAAATAATAGAAATAAATTATGAGACTCTTCTTGAGACTGCAACATTGCTCAAAAAATGGCATAAGGTTCCTATAGGTATTGGGGGCCGTATAAACATAATTAAAATGAAAATACTGCCTAAATGTATTTATTTATTCCGGTCTATTCCGCTAAGATTAAATATGTCCTTCTTTAAACGATTAGATGGTATCTGCGGCATCTTCATATGGGGTTATAAAAAGGCTCGCAGGGCTATTCGATTACTTAAACTCCCATATAATCAAGGGGGTCTGGATTTTCCGGATTTCAAACTATACTTTTGGGCAGCCTTTTTTAAACGGCTACGAAGCTTAATACACCCCGTAGGATGTAACACACCATTTTTCTTTAAGTTTATGCTTGGCAAGGAATATGAAATGTTTCTGTTCAGAATCAATGATCCAAACTATTTCAAGAGAGTCAGATTCAAGGTTGCACGAGATGTTGTTAATATATGGCTTGCAATTATTTCTAACTGTAATACATCATTTTACCACGATAAGTTGCCCATATGGGGCAACCCAGGTTTGCCAGAAATTTTTCAGGATATGGAGGGTAAACGATGGGCTAGCTTGGGCATAAAACACTTGGGTGATATATATGATCAAAATGGGTTTATGACTTTTGAGAAAATACAGACTATATATAAGACAACGTTAGGCATGCAATTTAAATATTTTCAAATTCGAGATTATTTTATTCGCCGCATGCAATTGACAAATATTTCAGGTTCGCCTATATGGGATTATATGCATAAGGATAACTTAAAATCAATAATTAGCGCTGGCTATAAAATCTTATGCACATTTAAGCCAGATGACTGTCACAGATTAGCTGAACGCTTGGGACATAGCGCAGGGGCATCAGTGACAGCTAACACCATATCACGTGCTTTCTCTAGGCTTAACAATTCTGTATACTCTTCTAACCTTAGGATACAACAATTCAAAACAATTTGTCAATTATATTATACCCCAGAAAGGATATCAAAATGGTCTCCCCATGGTTTTTTTAGCGAGCGTACAAAATGCCCAAAATGCAATCTACAGTCTGCTGATCTAAAACATATGTTTTTTTTATGTCCTGCACTAGAGAATTTTTGGTCAACGATAACTGATCTGATTTCTCAAAAAATAGGGAATGCAGTGACGGTCTCAGTAACAGAGGTATTAGTTGGAGCCCAGAGTATTACAAGCATCTATGCAGATCTAATTTCAATACTATTGGTTAGTGCAAGATTAACAATTGCTCGTGCATGGATCTCACCCACACCTCCATCGACCATAGAATGGTGGGGATTAGTTAAAGAAACATACGATATGGAACTAGCACTGGCAAAAACGAGAGGGACGAAGGCACTCTGTAAAGTAAATAAGATATGGGGTGTACTATTCTGAAAGGGTTTTTTTTTTTTTTTTCTTCTTATTTTTCTCCCTTTCTCTTCTGCAATGAGGACTAATAGATATATATGTAGATATGAAGAACAAGATATTTATAGAACTGATATACTTACCTGTTCCAATGTTTGTACTTATTTGCTTAAAATGTATCGAATTGTATAATATGTTTTAATTTTTCTTTTCCTTTCATGTTGGCAATAAAGAAATTTAAAAAAAACAAAAAAAAAAAAGAAAGTATGATTAGTGCTGCAGAAAGAAAAATTAGGGCACATTTTGAGTGACTTCTCAAATCCACTTCTATTTCATTAAAAAATTCTGACATGCAGACTGAAACATGCACTTTCAATACCAGCAGCAGACTTCCCTGGTGAGCAGTAGCTTTACTACAGTGATCTAATAAGCAACTAGAGTGCTAACATTCTGAATTTATGGCAAATGTGTGACACATCTGAATGCCTTCTTGATGGAATCAAAGTAAGAAACTGAAAGTATTTCCTACTGAGGAGACTGTAGTAAATGAGGAAATTAGGAAACAGCATAACAAGTAAGTCTCCCAAAGGGGCCACCAGAGACAAAAGAGCCCAAATGTAGCCCAAATATCACCCAGATGTAGCCCAAGTATAGCCCAATGACAGAATGTCCCAGAGTGTTCTAACGAACAACTAGAGCGCTAACAGTCTTACTTATGACAAAAGTATGGCACACCTGAAGCCATCTTGATTGGAATAAAGTGGTAACACTTAAAACATTTAATTTAGAAAGGAACAAAATGAGGGGGTTCATTTTGCCATAGAAATTATGATTAGTGCTGCAGAAAGAAAAATTAGGGCACATTTTGACTTCTCAAATCCTCTTCTATTTCATAAAAAAATTCTGACATGCAGACTGAAACATGCACTTTGAATACCAGCAGCAGACTTCCCTGGTGAGCAGTAGCTTTACTACAGTGGTCTAATGAGCAACTAGAGTGCTAACATTCAGAATTTATGGCAAATGTGTGACACATCTGAATGCCTTCTTGATGGAACCAAAGTAAACAACTGAAAGTATTTCCTACTGAGGAGACTGCAGGAAATTAGGAAACTTCATAACAAATAAATCTCCCAAGATGGCCACCAGAGACAAAAGAGCCCAAATGTATCCCAAATACCACCCAGATGTAGCCCAAGTATAGCCCAATGACAGAATGTCCCAGAGTGTTCTTAAGAACAACTAGAGCGCTTACTGTCTTACTTATGACAAAAGTATGGCACACCTGAAGCCATCTTGATTGGAATAAACTGGTAACACTTAAAATATTTAATTTAAAAAGGAACACAATGAGGGGGTTCATTTTGCCATAGAAAGTATGATTAGTGCTGCAGAAAGAAAAATTAGGGCACATTTTGAGTGACTTCTCAGTGATCTAATGAGCAACTAGAGTGCTAACATTCTGAATTCATGGCAAATGTGTGACACATCTGAATGCCTTCTTGATGGAATCAACGTAAAAAACTGAAAGTATTTCCTACTGAGGAGACTGTAGTAAATGAGGAAATTAGGAAACATCATAACAGCAGACTTCCCTGGTGAGCAGTAGCTTTACTAGCTAGAGTGCTAACATTCAGAATTCATGGCAAATGTGTGACACATCTGAATGCCTTGTTGATGGAACCAAAGTAAAAAACTGAAAGTATTTCCTACTGAGGAGACTGCAGGAAATTATGAAACTTCATAACAAATAAATCTCCCAAGATGGCCACCAGAGACAAAAAAGCCCAAATGTAGCCCAAATATCACCCAGATGTAGCCCACATGTAGCCGAATGACAGAAGTGTGCAAAACACTTATTTTTTGTGTATTTGCAGTTTTATATAGTGCAGACTTGTCAGGTATTGGAGTGCTTTACATGAGCATTGGTTACATCACACAAGATCAAATTCATTTTGGTTGTAGACATGTAGACATGGGGAGATTAAGTGATTTGACCAGAATCACAGAATGTTGAGCTAAAGCAGAAACTCCAACCTGGTTCCCCAGTTGCAAAGTCTGCAGCTCTGGAAGTAACATCACATCTTCTCCCCTAGGTGCAACATTTAATCAAGTGGTCAACTGGATAAAAAAACATAAAGATTACAAATAATTTAAAAGTTCTTTGTCGCTATTTGAAAACTCAGAAAATATGTCCTCATTTTAGTTTTTTAGAGCACTAACCATACTTTTGATGCAAATAAGATCCTCTCATATATGTAATTTCTAAAGGAAATACTCTAGGTATTACAGTTTTGATTATATCAAGATGACGTCAGGCGTTCCACACTTTTGTAATAAATATAGAATGTTAGCAATCTAGTTGTTCATTAGGATACTGTTGAGAGGCAGAGGCCAGGGGCACGGACTCTGAAAATTGAAGGGAGGTAGGAGAGTGCAGATGCAACAATTTGACCACACTGGGCAGGCAGGAAGGGCAGTGGCAGCACAACAGACTATGGAGGGAAGTGGAAAGGGGGGCAGGGGCAACAAACCAACAATACAGGACTGGCAAGAGAGGCTGTGGCAATATAATAGACCGTTGTGGGCAGAAGGAAGAGGCAGTGGTAGTACAACCATACATGCCAACAGACCCGTTTCAGCCAGGAAACGTCCAATGTTTTTAAGCTCAAATGGGCTTTATTTGATCTGTCTCCTGTCTACAATCTCCTCTTTTTCAATGTAACTCAAAGGGGAAAATCAATACCCCAGTTCTTTTTCAAAATCTCCCTCTTACCAAGTTCAAAATGTTCGCAAGTATGGTACATTGGATCATGGTAGGCAGGAGGAATTGGGGTAGGGACATGGACTCGGATAACAGAGGACAGGAGGAACATGGAGAGGTGCACCAAACTGACCCTACAGGGCAGGCATCAGCACAATACACCACACAGCGCATGCGGGACGGGAGTGCAGCACAACAATCCATAGAAAGCAATAGGGAGGGGACAGGACCATGCACATGGACAACAGAGAACAGAGGGGAAAGAGGCAATGGTAGCTAGCTGACCATAATGGACAGACAGGAGAGAAAGCTGCAGCATAACAGACCATAAAGGGCAGGAGGGACGGATCAGGGGCATTACAATGGAACAGACAAGCCAGGAGGGAGGGAATAGGGGTCTGCACATGGAAACAGAGGGCTGGGGGCAAGGGGGCAGGGCAGGAGCAGCAAGATGACCATGGAGGTCAGGCAGGTTGGGCACTAGAAACAAGACACACCATGGACTACATGAGACTATGATGGCATACACACAGACCATGGAGGGAAGGTGGGAGGGGGTCAGGGGCAGCTAGCTGACCACACAGGGAAGGTGGGAGGGGCCATGGCAGCACAGAAGACCATGCATGGCAAGCGGGAGGGTTAGTGGCAGCACAATGGCTATGATGGGCAAGAAGGAGGGTGCAGGGGCATGCACAAAGGACCATGGAGGATTGAAGGGAGGGTCAGGACCTGGGCACAGACAAGAGAGTTCAGGGGAAGGGGCCTCACAACAGACCACGCGGGGCAGGCAGGAGGAGCAGTTGCAGCACAACAGACCAGGGAGGGCAGAAGGTTGTGGCAGTAAAATGGACCATAGAGGACAGGAGGAAGGGGATAGGGGCATGGCTTGTGGACAGGCAGGGTGGAGGTGGCAGGGACAGGTTACAGTCATCTGACCATGCTAGGCAGGTGGGAGGGGAGTGGCAGCTCAACAGAACACTCAGAGTAGATAGGAGTGGCAGGTCCATGGAACATGGTGGGCAAAAAGGATGGAGCAGGGGCATGCACAAAGACATCGGAGGGCAGGGGGAAGGAGAATAGGGGCAGCAAGCTATGCACAGAGGCTAAGCAGGAGGTCAATGAGGGGCCATAGAATTGGGCAATGGAGGGCAGGAGGAGTGGACTGGTACATCATGCTAAATGGAGGTCAGTGGCAGCACATCAGACCATGCATGGCAGGAGGGAGGAGGCTAGTCCATGGATTCACACAACAGAGGATAGGGAGGAAGGGGATGGGGCAGCAAGCTAACTGTTCAGAGAAGGTGGGTATTAGGAACTTTATTGTTTTTAAAATGTGTGTCTGTGCGAACTACTTAAAATATGAACAAGTACGCAACATAATCTCACTTTTATTCAGGAAGAAGACGTTTGTGACTGTGACTCCGGGCTCACTTGGCAGAAACACCCCTGACCCTCCACCCCACATCGCAAAATGTAATGCCTGGGAAAAGGGTAGGTGCACGCAGTGTTATATACAACATAGTCCTGAGAGCACGATTGAAAATGAAAACTAGATATAGTATATGGTATAAACTATGCACCAAAAAGTGTGATATAAGATGAACCGGGGCGTGAAATATAATATGCAATACATTGTGCGCAATGACCTATTCATTGGAGAGTGCGAGATAGCACAGGCACTAGCGCGTGTTATGCGATATGCGCCTTGGAGTGTAATGTGCACAGGGCAGTGTTGTGTAACCTAACTAGTCTCTAAAGTTTTAATATAAAATATGTGCTGGGGAGTGTAATGTTGCATATGCATTGTGACAAAGATATGGATCCCAGATTGTAATATGTATGGCATAGCGCTGTGCGTTATAATATAGGCATCGAGGAAGGCACGTTAGATGGGGCAATATAACCCGTGCGAAGGCAAGTGTAGCATGACATATTCACGGGGTGGTGTTACAGTGCACATGGGCTAGAGAGTGTGATAGCATACGCACTAGCTGGTGGAATACAACACAGAGGTGTGAGGCACTCGGCGGGCACTGGTGGGTGTAACACAGCATTGGGCTCAGCCAGGAGCACGCTGTGACTCTCAAGTGAAGTTCGTCTCCTTTCCAGAGAGTAAAATAAAAAGTATTACACATCCGGCGGTGGATGTGTGTTTTATTAACCGTGAGGGGGATTTCTTGCATAGTTTGGTCGAATTTTTGTCGAATCCCCTTTGAATGGCTTGGTGTGCGTGTATATTAAATGTGCCCGTCAATAGCTACCCATGTTTGTATGAATAAACGACAAGGGTGTCTTCTTGGAAAATACCCACCGGTGGGGGCGCCGGGATTAGGCACGGTAGGGCATCAGACACATCAGAGCTTCACTAGCGGTGTAAATACATTCCATGTGGATTAATTCTATGCATAGTCGCCTTTAATGAATATCACACAAATCGTCATGGCGATAGGTACATACGGTTTGTCCAGCATGTCCTAGGTGTTTCTATAAATATATATTTTTTTCACTCATCAGTGATGTCATGAGTCATGTCACTGACCATGTCATGAGTGATGTAATATGTGACGTCATCAGCAGTGCATTGTGGGCGCGCGAGTTATAGTTAGCTGAACTAACTATAACGGGGGAATTTCAATGGTTTTCTACGAGTGAAAAGTCTAGCTAACTTAAACGCCCCTGAAACCTATGGTTTTTTCAGTGAATATATATATATATATATATATATATATATATATATATATATGTAATATACAGTTTTATTAACACTTTATATCTAGGGCAAATTACTGACCGAATATAATATAAAGAGCTTTGTAAAGAAAAAAAAAACTGCAGTAAAATGTTTGGCTTAAAGTAAAATATTATTTTGTTGTTAGTGCAGTACTTGTATTATAATGATACTTGACAGTTTAAGGTATAGCTATTGATGCAAGTCAATTTGTTAATGTTTGTATGCTATGGTATGTTTTAAAAAACACTAGGCTAAATTGTTTTAATGCATTGAGTGCTTGTTAAGTCTTTAATGGTTAAAGGCTCTGTCAAGTTGTGGAAAGCATCAGGTGACATTTAGCAGTAAATTGCTGGAATAACTATTGTGTACAGTTGTAGCATAGGAGTAAAAACATGTGTAGTGTTATATAACAGCATCACATAAATTATAGTTTGAGTAATAGTAGTATCACCAACTTGTGTTGCTGAGCAATTGGGCAAATAATACATTAGTAAGTGTTGGGGGAAAATAACTATGCAATACGTTTTGGTGCCAAAAGTAAAGTTTTATTTTGCTGTTTAGACAGACTATGCACCCTAAGTTGAATAAACAGTATAAGCTATAATGCATTAATGTAGTGTATGATGTTTCATGTTTGAATACTTAACAAACAATGCATGGAAAAGTATTAAAAACACCAGATGTATTTAAACAGTAGTAGTCTAATAGCAATATAAGTGGGTTGCTATTGTGTAAAGGTATAGCATAAAAACAGCAATTCTTGCCTGTTTGGTTCTAAAAACCATTCTGTAATTAATACTGTTTTTGTAATAATATACTGGTTTTATCGCCAAATAACCTTTGTCCTATACCCTTAAGTGTTATTTTAATAAAACAATGCAATCTGTTCAAAGTAGAAACAAATATAATTTTGCTATCACAACAGTATCTGTATCTTAATTGTTAGGGTACTCCCTGTTTTCAAATTGCAATAAACTGTTATAGCTGTAATGTATTCATCCTGTAATGATATTTATTATTGAATGCTTAGTTTTGTTACTGAGCAGGACTGTGTCCCCACTGAAGATTGTGTAAAGCATTAGTATTGTATGTGTTGGTTGGATGAACTGCCTTGTGCACATTAGGTATTTTGCAAAATCCCATGCCTTTTGTTTTAACATAAAATGCCTATAAAAGTTGTGGTTATCTTTGACTAACAGCAGGTGCTTTGTTACTTTAATGTTGTGTATCCTTTGGGAGATAGGTGCCTTTAGCAGTCCCTTCCTTGGTGACCATAGTAACAGAGCATTTAACTGTAGATTACTACTGTGACAAAAGTAACTTATGGCAAATGTATCCGGTTTGACAAAAACAGCAATGTTTCTGAATAATATTGTGTTCCTTTCTTTAGCCAACTTTGTACCTTTAACATCAGTTTATCATTACTTTATTTTTACCAATGACATATGCAAAATACACTTTTTCGCTTTTTTATTTTTAATTATGTTAAGCTTGTGTTACTGACATTTAAGTGTTTTGTAGGTGGTATATTAGTGAGGACAATATAGGTTTGTAATGTACATAATTTATGCACGTTTAAATCGCACAATAGTACACCTGCGCTGTAGCATGTAAAAATGAGCAATGCGTACAGATGTAATATAATAGCATATGGCATGTTCGATACGTTTGTGCTTTGTGTAACTGCCACCTGCAGGTAGTGAAGGGCAAAATAAGTAATTGTAGGGGGGGGTAGTGGTGAAGTATTAGGGGGGAGGTATACTTAATAGCAAGCTGCTGAATGTGCTGAAGTGGGAAAGCATTCAAATAATTTTTTATGTCTATTTGCCACCCTGCTATTTTAATAAATATGAATGTTTGATAATGCAGCAAGTTAGCATTAGAGAGATGCAAGTGTGTCATGTTGCTATGGGCCCAGTATTATGTATGAAAGGTACACTATATGCTTAACGTGTAGCCATACTAAATGCTTTAATTAATGAAGCAAATTCACCGATAAAGTTTACTTTTCTATTACCGTAACGTTTGTGCTCTGCTACTGTTCTGCTCCGCCAGAAAAAAGCCCACAACATAATTGAAGATTGACAACATAAAAACACAACCTCTATGTGACCCTAACTGAGGCACGCTGCTATCGGCCCATGAAACATAAGTATTAAATGTACGTTAAATGCCACATGTCCAGCTACACATAATACTCCAATGAAAAAAACAAATTTACCCAATGTAAAAGCGTACATTTCCCTTACTGTACCTCCGGTGCTCTGCTACTGTTGTGGGCCGCCACAAAAAGCACACCACAAAGAAGAAGTTTTGCTACATAAAAACATGTCCTCTACTTGCACATCGTGCTACATTGCTATTGACCTGGGAAATATGTATTAAAGCATGGCAATGGTAAATGAATGTTAAACACTGAACGATTACCTATACATGATCTCCAATTATTATTATTATTATTTTTTTTTTTGAAAAACCTTTATTTATACAAGTCTGGAACACAGCTATTCAGCCGACATCCCGGAGGTTCGGCAGCTAATCGAGCACCACATGAAAGCGTCCATAGCTCAAGTACAGGAAAAAGACAAAGGTTCCGTTTTTGAAAACTACCTACAATGAACACAACAAGCAAGGCGATATACACAATAAACTTGTGCCAGTTCCCGATGGGGGCGTGGCCCCATTCCCAAAATCAGGTCAAAGCCACCGATCGGGAGGATGAGGGAGAAGCAGAGGCGCTAACATTCTAGCATATTTGTATCATGAAAGTCCCAAGTTGGAAGTGAGGCTAGGGGGAAAGTTGCTCCTCTAGTGGTTCAGTGGCCGGGGGCAGACATATATCACCCCTATATTGGTTCCATCGCCCCCATATCTTATGCCATTTCTTAGGCCTCCCCCGGGCACTATACACCGTTTTCTCCCGAAACATACTCCAGTCCATATTGTCCCTCCATGCATCCAGAGTGGGAGGTCTCCGGGAGCCCCACAGTCGCGCTATATCTCGCTTGGCCACCATAGTGCCTAGGGTCACCCATTGAGTCTGCGCAGCGTCATAATCTGTAGGACCCCAAACATTCAGAAGACAGCGCCGCGCCTCTGGCAGCAGTACAATACCCGTGACCTCCTGCATCACTACATGAATTCGCTTCCAGAAATCCGCAATCACACCACATTCCCATATGATATGCAGAAAGGTGCCCACCATCCCGCAGCCCCACTTACATAGCCCATCCTCGGAGAAACCCATATGAACCAGTCGGGGCCCAGTGACGTAGACCCTATGAAGTATCTTAAGCTGGACCAGCCTTAGTCGTGCGGGGATCGCAACCTCCTTAGGAGAGGAGACGGCGTACTGCCAATCCTCATCGTCCAGCTCAAGGCCGTCCCTAGTCCACTGATCATGCACCCCTAGGAGGAGGTCGGTCCGGACATTCACAAGCTTTTTGTAAATTAAGGAGATTGTACTCTCTGGCATATGGCCGTCCAGGATCCGATCCTCCAAGGGAGAGGACTCGGGCACCTTCTCCCCCTCGACGAGGACAGACCGCAGAGCATGGCGCACCTGCGCATACCGGAAATATTCCGTACCCTCCAGCGCGTACTCCGTCCGTAGCTCGTCAAACGACTTAATCCGCCCCTTAGCCAGCAGGTCCCCCACCCTGGAGATGCCGATCAGATCCCATTTCTCGAATCCCTTCGTATGCCAAAGTTTCCCCAGCATATCGGAGTCAAACAGCGGAGTGGCGAGGGTGAGCCTCTCCTTCCAACCCAACGAGTTTGTGACTGCCTTCCACACGTGGTTGGCCCCGTGAGGGACCCATCTGTTGACCTGGAGTAGAGTGCTCTAAAGTAACTACCCCCACGCAGCAACCACCGGTCCATAGCAAAGCCAGGGCTCAGCGCCGGGCCGTAGACTCCATGATTGATCGCACTCAGCTGAGAGGCCCAATAGTATCGTCTGATGTCAGGAAGCGCGATACCCCCATCGTACCACGGAAGGGTTAGTTTTGCTATCGCTATGCGTGGACGGCCATCCCACAGCAACGAGCGCTGGAGGCTCTCAACCTCCCGAAAGTAGCTGGCCGGAACCAGCTCCTGGGTATTCTGCAGGGCGTAAAGAAAACTGGGAAGAGACATCATTTTGAATAGCACAGCACGGCCAAGGAGGGAAAGCGGCAGCCGCCGCCAGCCCGCCACATCTCGCCGCAGGCGTGTCAACGGAGGGAGCAGGTTCCTCTCGTATCGTACAGTTGGGTCGATAGAGATATAGATCCCAAGATACAAGAAACCCTCCCGGGCGATCTGAATCGGGCAATTCCGCGGGAGAACAGGGACATCTCCACACAGGGCATACAGATACGACTTCCCCCAGTTAATGGTTAGACCCGAATTCCTCCCAAAAGAAGTCAAAATGTCACAAACAACTATGAGGGACTTCCTGGGTGAAGTGAGGTAGAGCAGTATGTCATCAGCATAAAGGGAGATGCGGTCCTCATGGTCAGGTGACCATCGAATCCCCCTCACATCTGGGTGCCATCGTATCCAAGCCGCCAGCGGCTCAAGAGCGAGAGCAAACAACAGCGGCGACAGGGGACAGCCCTGCCTGGTGCCCCTCCCCAGCTCAAAAGGACGGGACGCCCTACCGTTGACCGCGACTTTAGCGAGAGGTCCTTCATACAGTAGTCTCACCCAGCCAACAAAGCCGGGTCCGAAGCCGAATTTCGCAAGCGCAGCCCACAGGTATGCCCACTCTACCGTGTCAAAAGCCATCGTTGCGTCGAGTGCAGCCACAATGGCAGGCTCCCGCATCGTCCCAGCCCTTGCGATCACGCCGTGGATGCGCCTAAGGTTCAACGCAGTGTTGCGATGCGGGATGAAACCAGATTGGTCAGGGTGGATCAGGTCCCCGATCACCCTGACCAAACGGTTGGCAAGGATTTTAGCGAGGATCTTCGGCTCCGCATTAAGGAGCGAGATCGGCCTGTATGAGCTGCACTTGTTCCTGGGCTTGCCATCTTTATGTATGACCACAATTGTCGCCAGGCGTTGGTCGAATGGAAGGCATCCCGTCTCCCGCGCCTCCACGAACATAGCTCGTAGATGCGGAGCGATCTTATCCGGCCGGAGTTTGTAGAACTCAATTGGCAGGCCATTCGGGCCCGAGGCCTTGCCCGGGCGCAGTGAACGGATAGCACCCGCGATTTCGTCAGCTGTGATATCGCCATCTAGATCTTCCCTGTCTATGTCGGAGAGGCAAGGCAGAGCAAGATCACGCAGAAGTTCACACGAATCTCCCACTGGCCTGTCCGACACAGAGGTATAGACCGTGCGGAAGTAATCTGCAAAGCACTGGACTATGCCATCCGGCTCCGCGACAACGACGCCACCCTCCGTTACGAGGTCTGGCACCACACGATTGACCCGCTCCTTTTTATCCAGCCACGCTATTAATTTCCCGGCCTTGTCCCCGACGTCGTACAGTCGGCCCCGCTGTTCCCTACTCAGGGCTTTTTCCGCGTCCGTCACCAGGGCCTTATACTCCGACTGCTTAAGGCTCAAATTGTGCAGCGCCGCTGCCGTGACCTCCTCCTCCAATGCCAACTCGAGAGCCGCGATCTCTGCCTCAACCTGAGCGACCTCCGCATCTCGCTGGCGTTTGGCTGCTGCTATCAAGGAGAGAGCCTCTCCTCTCAGCACAGTTTTAAACGCTTCCCACAAAGACACCGCAGACGTGACCGAGCCGAGATTTTCCTGGAAATAACGATCGACCGCCTTCAGCACCGCACTACGAGTCTTAGGGTCCCGGAAATACCACGGGTTAATTGCAGCCACCCTGCCCCCCCCTCCTCTACCAACATCCATACAGATCCACACCGGCGAATGGTCAGAAATACCCCGAGCCATGTGCCTGGCCTCAGACACAAAGGAGGCGTGCGCGGCCAGGGTAAGCACATAATCAATTCTAGAGAGACTGCCATGCGCCCCGGAGTGGAAAGTGTACTGCCGCTGTGTGGGATGCAGCAGTCTCCAACAATCAACCAGACCAAGGGTATCTACAAAGTCCGGAAGCCATTTCTGAGCCCCCCCCGAGCTTCTTGGCGGGTGTCTGTCAAGCAATCCGGATCCAACCGCATTGAAGTCACCACCCACCACCAACATTCCCTCTGGGAGATCCAACAAGGCCCTCTCCAAGTCCGCAAGTGTGGAAGGCTGCAGCGCAGGAGGGACATAAACCGACACCAGGACTAGCGTCCTACCCTATCACCTCCCCGCCACAGCCGCAAATCGTCCCCTATCGTCAACAGTAGTGGAGTCAACCTCGAAGGGCAGAGAGGACCTGACAAGTATTCCAGCCCCTCTAGAGCCCGAGGAAAACCCGGAGTGTGCGACAAATTTGTACCCCATCCTGTTGAGTGCGTAGCACGTGTTACCTATCAAGTGCGTCTCTTGCAATAAGACAATATCAGGGGTGCATCGCTTCAGAAATTGCAGGACAATCCCACGCTTAATACGATCCCCCAGGCCGTTAACATTCCAACTGAGTATCTTTAAGCCCCTACCCCCATCCCAAAATGTAAGGAGACCTCCACCCCCTCCGCTGAACCGCACACGAGCTACAGAAGCTTGCATCACTACGCCTTGCATAACAAAAAACAACAACAACCACAACAACAACCCCAATCCACCCCCCACCCTGCACCCCTGCGTAAGCTCTAAAAGGCCCCCCAACTTGCAGTGTGCCTGTCGCCCCATACAAAGACTAATCTACAAAAAGAACCCCCGAGGAGGAAAAAGCTCCCTTCCTACCCCCGCCACCCCCCGGACTACCACCCTCCCGGAGGAGCCGGAGATCTAGCACCCAAGTCCTCGCTCATTGTTCGTCGTCGCCGCCACCTTCTGCTCCACCGGCATGTTCCACGCTAGTCCGTCTTTGGGGCAATGTATCCAGCCAGTCTCCGACCATGTCCGGTGATTCAAAAAAGAAAGTCCGCTCTTCGAACACCACACGCAACCTGGCCGGGAAGAGCATGGCGTACTTCAGTCCCATCTCTCGTAGCCTTCTCTTGACCGCCAGGAAGCCTTGTCATTGTTTCTGCACCATCTGGGTAAAGTCCGGATAGAAACTCACTGTGGTGTTCTGAAAAGGCATCGGGCCGGACACCCGTGATGCTTGTAGAATGGTATCTCTGTCTCTGAAATTAAAAATCCTGGTGACAATCGGTCTCGGAGGGGCCCCCACCTTGGGCCTCCCACCAGGGACTCTGTGGGCCCGTTCAACAGTGAAGAACTTACTAAGGCCTTTGGGCGCCAGATGGTTCACCACCAAGTCCTCCACAAACAGGTCCACCGACTGTTCCTACGAGTTTTCCGGGACCCCAATAATGCGCACGTTATTGCGCCGTGCCCGGCCTTCGAACTCTTCCAACCGTCGGGCAAAGTGGTCATTTGCAGTCCTCAAGGTACGGACTTCCAGCTGCAGGTCAGAGACATCGCCCAGGAGGCCAGAGGTCTTAAGGTCCAAGGACTGAACCCGCTCAATAGTTTTCCCCAGGTCTGCCCGAATCAAGTTGACGTCAATCGAGATGGCATCCACTTTATGCGCCAGGGTCTCAAATTGTTGCCCAATTGAGGACTGCATCCCCTCGATGGCCCCCATGATATCCTGCAGGGTTGGTTCTGCGGCGGGGGGCGAACCGTCCTTCAAGGCTTCCAGTGCCCGTCCCGATCCGCCCGGTGACTCCTTCTGCTGGGCATAGCGGTCCATGTTGTTGGTTTGGGTGTATCCTCCCCGCCTGGTACTCTTGGGCTTCTGTTTGTCGGCGTCCGATTTGGTCAACATCGTAATCTGCCGCGGAGACAGTCTCCTTGCCCATACAGAGAAGACAACCATGCAACAAGTGACTGGCGCAACCCACACCCAGGCCAGGGCACAATAGAGACAGGAGAGCGAAAGTGAAAGTGACAACACCTTCCTCCCGACGGCTCGCCCCTCGCACGGCCGCTGTTGTTCAATTAGTGCACGGGCACTGTGCCAGCGCAAGTCCCGGGCATCTTCAGGGGAGTAGGCCACAAACTTCCATGTAGCACAACTTCGGCCTCCGGTGAGCGATTTCAATCCGGACAGCGGCTATCACCTCAGCGACGGCTCGCCTCCAATATTCCGGGTGTTAACGACAGGATGCTGCACAGGATATCTGCCGGAGGGAGCGAGGGTCTCGGGAGCTCTGGGCTCACGCGGCCATCTTGATCACGCGCTAGGCTCCTCCTGATCTCCAATTATTAAAGCAAATTCACCAATGTGAAAGTCTACTTTTTCCTACCCATACCTTTGGTGTTGTGCTACGATTGTGGGCCGCTACCAAAAACACACAACAAAGGCGCAGAACCGCAATATACAAACACGATCTCTATGTGCTCTACAAACATATAAGAAAAAAACAAATTGGAAGCCGGTTACGCATTATAGAAAAGCACCCGCACGAGTATTTAAAAAAAAGGCTTAACTTGAAGTCTTCATAACCACAATGCGTAGCTATCCTAAGACATTATAAAAACACAGGCCGCAATAAACTTTTAGCAAATACATTAATATATTAAGGCTGTTTAAAGTGAGAGCAATAGAAATACATATAATAGTATAACATAATATATTAAACGTTACCGGTTTGTTTCCGTAGCTATAATACTGTGCTACTTTGAAAGGCAGTACAAGCAAAACTCTCAAAGCCCAGCTACACAATATACCCAAATAAATAAAGCATATTCACTTGATGTATCTTTTAGTTCCCTTCCCCCTGATGCCTTGTTATGGTACTGGCGCGGCCCAAACAAAAAATAGACAATAAGTACAGATTTGCAACATACTTTTAACTGCACCTAACGGCGCAATAGCTATTGGCCCGGCAAATGAGAATTAAAGGTATGGTAATGGTAAACGCCCAACTCCTAGCTACCTATAATACCAATAATGAAAAATCAAATTTAGCGAATGTTAAAAGCCTACCTTTTCTGTTATTATAGATTTGGAGCTATGCTACTATGCTGTCCCGTGAGAAAAAACACAAATCAAAGCACAGAATTGCAACATAACAACATGACCTCTTTGTGCCCCATATTCATATAAGAAAACACGCAGAATGCCCAGTTAGACATTATAGCACAATAAGTCTAGCAAATTCACCCGATGTAAAAGTGTTTCTTTCAGTTTCCGTTCCTGTGGTGCTTTTCTACTGTTGTGGTCAGCCCAAGAAAAGTCCACTACAAAAAGCACAGATGCGCAACATAAAAAGAGGACCTTGACGTGGCCCTAAGTGCAGCATGCTGCTGTGGTTTCGGAAAACATACGCGTGCTTGCCAAGTAACAAATATATGGTTTAATGAGCAAACATATAAGAAAATACAAAAGTACAAGACAAGCACATTTTGAGAAAGCACATTCACTTGGAATTTAAGAAAGCTTATCTCACTGTATTTGTAGCTTTAGTAAAAAGTTATTGAATAAAGTCATGAAGAAAACACGTTATAATAAACTAATGCCAGCGATGATAAGTATTAAAAATGTTAAACGCCCAATGCCCAGCTATTAATTATACCCAAATATATAAAGCAAATTTACTTGCTGTATAAGTGTATTTTAACTTTCCGTACCTTTGGGGCTTTGCTACAGTTCAGGGCTACACAAAAAAAACACAGAACAATAAGCGGAAATGCGCAAGATAAAAACAGAACCTTTACGTGTCCCTAAGTACGGCATTTTGCAATGGACCTGGGAACTGTAGGTATTAAAGGTACGTTAAACACCGAATGCCCAGCTACATATAATATCCCAATCATTAAAACAAATTTACCTGATGTGAAACCTTTCCGTTCCTGTACCGGTGTTGTACTACTGTTTTGGCTCACCCCAAAAAATACTGTTTTGGCTCACTCCAAAAAATATACAATCAAGGCGCATATTTCCAACATAAAAACACGACCTGTACTTGCAGCTAAGTGCGCTATATTGCTATTAGATTGGAAACTAATTATTAGAGGTACGGCAAAGTTAAACACTCAACTCCCAGCAACAGATAATACCCCAACCAATAAAACAAATTGACCGATGTAAAAGTGTAGCTTTCCGTTCCCATACTCGTGGTGCTGTGTTACCATTTTGGCCCGCTAGAAAAGCCCACAACAATAAGCACAAATTGGCAAGATAAAAACACGACATGTACGCCTTTATATACATATAAGGAAAAACGCCCGACGCACAGTTACACATAATACCATAACGAATAAAGCAAATTCGCCGATGAAAAACCTACATCTCCATTCCTATACCTTTGGGGCTGTGCTACTGTTGGGGCCCTTCCCCCATTGACTTGTGTTTGAAACTGTATGTTAAAGTGAGTGTTAAATAGATGGCGACGTTGATAAGGACATTTCCTGGTGTGAAAAGAAGGTCTAAAAGCTCACAGCATGTGGATGAAAGAACTGAACACTTTGCTTTAGGCTGTTAATCCCTGCCTAAGAAAAGATGGTGACATAGATACCATTGTAAGACTCGCCGAAAGGCCAGGAAACAAATTTGGAAGGCATGCATCTATTATGTGCAAAGTATCTGGTCAAGGAAATGTGTAACACTTGTTGACCCCAATGCTAAGAAAACATGGTTTTTTTCTGTTCAAATGCCTTTACAGTGTTTTATGGAGTACAAAGTAATAGTATAAAAAATGAGTTATTTGCTGTGTTGGATATTTAATTTTTGTGAAGGCTAATATAAAGACTTTTAGTAATATATATATCCAGTGTTTTAAGGCAATGGAAGCGTAAAGCATTAAACAAAAGTTTGGACAGAAAAATAATGTATTTGTGACGTGAAAAATAACTACGAATAGCGTCGGGAAAAGTCTACGAGAGTGCGTCGGAAAGTGTTCATGTCCGAATATCGTCGGGAAAAGTGTACGAAAGTGATCCGGACAGTTTCACGTGCAAATCGTAAAACACAAGTCCGAGCGCGCAAGTACGATCCCGACCGTCCGTCCGAATACACAATCGCACATAAAAAGGCCGGTACGGAGCCAACGATGGTGCACACATGTACACGGGTAAACTCATGCCCGCGTACGAGCCGTACAGCCCCCCCACCCCCAAATATGTCAGCACTGTACCCCACCCTGTCCGCACTGTACCCCAGCCCCGCAACTGTACGCGCCGTACCCCCCCATGTACGTGCCGTACCCCCCATGTACGCGCCTTACCCCCCCTGTCTGCAATGTACCCCAGCCCTGCACCTGTACGCGCCGTACCCCCCCATGTACGCGCCGTACCTCCACATGTACGCGCCGTACCCCAGGGCCGCACGTGTATGCACCGTACCCCCACCGCATGTACGTGCCTTACCCCCCCATGTACGCGCCTTACCCCCCCATGTACATGCCGTACCCCAGGGCCGCACCTGTACGCACCATACCCCCACCGCATGTACGCACCTTACCCCCCCATGTACACGCCGTACCCCAGGGCCGCACGTGTATGCACCATACCCCCACCGCTTGTACGCGCCTTACCCCCACCGCATGTACGCGCCGTACCCAAGGACCGCAACTGTAAGCACCGTACCCCCACCGCATGTACGTACCGTACCCCCCCCATGTACGCGCCCTACCTCTGCATGTACGTGCCGTATCCCAGGGCCGCACGTGTACGCACCGTACCCCCACCGCATGTACGCGTCTTACCCCCCCATGTATGCGCCGCACCCCCCCATGTACGCGCCGTACCCCAGGGCCGCACCTGTACGCACCGTACCCCCACCACATGTACGTGCCTTACCCCCCCATGTACGCGCCGTACCCCAGGGCCCCACATGTACGCACCATACCCCGACCACATGTATGCGCCTTACCCCGCCATGTACGCGCCGTACCCCCGCATGTACGCGCCGTACCCCAGGGCCGCACGTGTACGCACCGTACCCCCACCGCATGTACGTGCCTTACCCCCCCGCATTTACCCGCCGTACCCCAGGGCCGCACCTGTACGCACCGTACCCCCACCGCATGTACGTGCCTTACCCCCCCATGTACGGGCCGCACCCCCGCATGTACGCGCCGTACCCCAGGGCCGCACCGAACCCCCACCGCATGTACGCGCCGCACTCCAACACCGTACCCCAGCACCCTCACCCAGCACCGCGCATGTACGGATCGTACCTACGCGAAAATGACTGTTACAGAACCAGAACACTGTAAAACAGCACAAGGAGGGTCAATTCGACTCGCACAACACCACAAAACACATCTACATGACAAAATACATCTCAATGACTGACCTGGCACATCCAAACAGGCAAACAGAGGCCCCAAATCACAACCACCACTTATAACACACCCACCAAAATTCAAACACAGGCACACCCAAAAATGGACCAATAAAAAGGGCCCACACACACAACCCATGAGCCTTTGCAACAGACCCACTGCTGCCAGACCCCACTGAGAAACAACTCCACAGAGAAACTACTCCACATCACTCATACCTCCACTACACCTTCAATCACACACCTTCACACAACCTCATCCACAAGCATCCCTCTCTTCACATTCACACACACACCATCACATTCACACCCACACACCCACAACCATCCACACCCACACCCCACACCATGCCCACAGACAAAAATCCAAAGTTCACAACGGCGGAGCTGGACCTCCTTGTCAATGAAGTCATCAGAGTCGAGCCACAGCTGTTAGGAACATTGGTCAGACAGACCAGCATATCTGCAAAATCTGCCATGTGGCAGAGGATTGTCGACAAGGTGAATGCTGTTGCGCCCATCCGAAGGACCAGGCATGAATGCCAAGCCAGGTGGTATGATCTGCGCAGGGCGGTCAAGAGGAAAATGAATGAAGAATATGCCCAGACTAACATCACTGGAGGTGGGCCGCCCCGCAGACCCGTACACTACCATCCCTGGGAGGAGAAGGAGATGGCCCTGCTACCGCCGGTGGGAGTACACGGAGTCGAAGGAGTCGCAGAGCCTGGTGAGTACACAACCAACTTACGTAACATGGGGGCAATGGGGTCCACCCCACATACACACCAAATGCACCCAATGTCCCCCAAGCACTCACCGCAAACAACCACACTCAAAAACCACGCTCATGCCACCAACGTCACCATGCACCCTTCACAAATCAAGGCAAGGCCATGTCCAAGCCTACATCAACCACAAACACAAGACTGGATGTCCGGGAGGCTGGGAGGGTGGGCCCCACAAAACACATTGTGGAAATGAGACGCAGACACCAATGCCCTCAGCCCATATGGCATAGGTACATAACCATGCACAATGCACAGGGACTGGCAAAGTACTGACAAGGTAGATGACACTTGGCCCTGCTGTATGCAGCACAAGGCCCTCCTGGGACCACTGTACACTCAAACACCAACTCCACAAGCACAGCTATCTAGCACAGGAACTCACACTCACTATCATGCCAGCATGCACCATGAGGGGACAGACCCATCACCTGGGAGACCCAATGACAAATCACACTACATACAACAGCAGGCCCGGTCACAACCCCCCCCCCCCCCTAACACAAGCACACACACCCGGGGCAGGCAACGGATTTACACACTCCCACAATGGACATGTGACACAACAAGACTGATCCAGAGCCAAATAAGCATCAGAGCAAACAATCTACAGGTCAAACACTCAGGAGAACATCCCAATCTGTCCCCCGCAACATACCCATCCCCATGTGGACATTGAGAGGAATGCTAGGCACATCCAACTACCTGGAGGAAATGTGTCAACTTGAATATGTATGAAACACCATTAACATTGTCTCTCTCTCACACACAGGGCAACGTCGTCGATCTCTCCCCAACACTGGGGGGGAAGAATCACAGTCCCAGGCACCGCGTGAAGATGATCCCACCGGCAGCGACGACTCTCACCACTCCGTGGATGACCCCGACCAACCTGGACCCTCTGGTGCCCAAGCCCCTGCAGCACCTGCGTCAGGTACATCTGTGCCAAACACCACCCCCATTCCTGCCACATCCCAGGACACACCCAGGAGCCCTGCTCACACTGAACAACACAGCCAGTCTGACCAGGAGGGACAAGGTTCTCCGGGCACCCAGGAGGAGGCAGGCAACCCTGCAAATGCCATCCCTCAGGGGTCCCGTAGACGCAATGTGCCCACAACGGCAGGCCAGGCTCAAGTGGGCAGGGGTGGTGGGAGTGGAGGCAGGCGGAGGCGCGAACCTGACCAGCCAGGCCCCGGTATGTCACACATACACAACATCCTGGACTCATACCGGCGTGACACCAGAGGCATCAACCAGGTCGTGTCAAGACTCTCCGAGATGCAGGGGACCCTCGATGACATTTAGAACCTGCAGGTCGAGCATCATGCCAGGCATCAACAACACCAAGGACGGATGGAGGCAAGACTGGCTGAGCTCCTGGCGGTGCACAGGGACGTGAGCCAATCACTCCGTCAGATCGCCCAACGCCTGGCAAACCCTCCCTGTGCCACCAGGCGTAGACCAGCACCAGACACAGGGAGGAGGAGGAGGATTCATCTGACAGAGCGTCCCCAGCATCGTCAAGGCCTGCATCTGAGGGTCCCCGGAGGAAGGTGGGTCATCCACGGAAAAGACCGTGAGAGTCAGCGGACCATCCCCATCTCCCAGGTCACCTGGCCCGGCTCCTGGCCCTCCGGCGCAACAGCAGCACCTCATCCAATGACATTCTCTGCCACATGGACTTGCGGGTCACAGTCTGACCAACGATGACCAACACTGTGGTCTGGACTCTGATGACTTCCAATGCCAAGGATACCATCTCCCCCTGTGAACTTTGGATTCTATTCCCCCGGTACAGCACCCAATTGTATCTACCAAACCACTTACCCCACCGTAAATAAATATTTCACTTTGGACATGAGACGTTCCTGTCATTTTGCAGCATTCAACGACATATGTGTGTGGAAATGTCAAACTATGCCTGAGTGTTGAACCAACTCCAGCCAACCATACCCTGGGATCAGAGTCTGGTACAGGACACACATGGGTCACAAGGTATCATTCAATGTAGGCATGGAGCACAACACTCACCTGTGATGGCCTCCGGCTGCTGAGGGGGGACTTGCTAAACTGTGCGGAGAGACCTATTTGGGAGATCATCATCAAGGCGTAGAGGTCATGGCTCATGTGGAGGTTCCCGGGGAGGGAGTCCCAGGTATGTGTGGCCAGGTGGGAGAACAATGTCCTGTATGCTGGAGTACGGTGGATGTGAAGAACGGTGGCCAGGGCAAGGTTGGATGCACGGAGATGGCCCAACGGGATCTAGAATGACAGACGTACAAGGTTGGTTGGGGTCGGGGTTGTGGACTGCCTCCTGAGTGTGGGTGGAGAGTGTGGAGGTCACCCTGCAGCAGACAGTGATCCATTGCAGCTATCCATGGTGAACGGTGAGGTGGCTGGGGCGCAGGGTGTTTAATCTGAGGTGTGCAGATGCCCCCTGGAAGTGGACCAGTTTCCTGGGAGTTTGGATGTACTTGCTCCGTAGAGGGCAGGGCAGTATTTGACACGGATGTTGTCATGGACCTGGGGGATGGTCTGTCTTTTCTTGGAGTGGATCCATCTGTGGATCATGTGCATAATGCAGAGGGTGTTGCAGCATGAGGTACAGATGCTGTAGACTAGCATGGCCTATGTGAGCGAGCCAAACATGATGCACACCATCTTGTGTGTGTGGTACTGGGTGCTTGTGCAGGGCTCTTGCGGGTGGGACACAGGCACTTGACCCAGCTCGAAGGGGACAATCCTCAGATGTTCACCTCAGTCCTGTACAAGTCCAGCCTCAGGTGGCTCGTGTGCAGCCATCCATCAATAGATCTCATGCATACTTGTATGATGGAACTGCCAATGTCTGTGTCTTTGTTGAGGGTGAGGAGCACCTGGCTGTCAATGGCATACGAGCTGATGATGAGGTGCTGTGCGCATGTGATGGTGGAGAGGGGGGTCCTGGACACTCAGTAGATTGACCTGCTGAGAGATGATACCTGTGCCATGTCTCAGATGATGACACCATACTACATGCTGAAGCCTTGAGTGCCACTCCCATGCCCTTGCTTGGCTACAGAGCCGGTGGGGAGTATTAGGGACGTGGCCTGGTTGGTGTGACAGGGCCTGGAAGGCGGGGCAGCGCAGTTTAGGCAGTTGGAGTAGCACACTCCGCATGCAAAGGTGTCGTGTGTGTGCCCAGGGTATGTCTAACAGCAGGCGCTAGATGTGCGGATGGACATCGCTCGGAGTGTGGCTGATACATCAGACTGTAGTGTGATGTGGGTAATGCAAGGACAGGACGGTGGTGCAATGTGCACCTTGCATGTGCTGATGGTCCAGCCTTTGGCACCGCGTGGCGGCAACAGTGGCATAGACAAGCTGAGGACAGCAAAATGAATGGGTGGAGGGAGGAAGTGAGGAGCATCCTAGAGGCGTGTGTGTTGCCAAATCTCAATACTCTGTTGGCCCTTGCTGCAGGGGCTGCAGCAGCATGCGGCATCTCCTTGCAAAATGACAGAATTTGAACACATAGACTAGGATGTCAGAAGGGCAACTGCAACAGGCGCGTGTGTAAAGTAAGGTGTGTCCAGTGTCACATGGCACACCCAGATACAATGCATGCACAATCACCAAAGAAGCATGACACCGGATCAGGAAACTGAAGGCCGACCTGCGCACAGGAGACACACCCTCAGCAGCTGTTGGTGGCCCATTGTGCGGAACAACATGCCAAAAAACATACACGACCATGTACTTCATGCCCAATAGGGAGCCTAACCCATGAGCAACTGCATGCATGTTGCTAAACTACACATGGACTCCTATGCATAATCTTCCACAACTATGCCAGATATGCCGCATGCAAAGTGGCAAGAGACCTGCATTGACAGAGATGAGGCACCTTGGAGTGTGACAAACACCTTTATTACTCAGCCGCACACTAAGGGAAATGCATCAATTGGAACAGACTCACAGGTCATTTGGCTGACCATGTGTGACCTACACTGGACACCCCCTTCAACACACAGATGTGTAAATCCTACTGAGCTGGCACACAAGTAAAGGGGTTGAGCCTAACACCCCTTGCTGCACACGGAGAGTCTACAATTCATATGGGGATGTCCCACACTATGTCCACCATTACCATCCCGTATGTTCCTTGGAGCCGTTATACACACATTGATGCCTTCATCAGAATCCACATACCATTACAGATGACTGTCAGGAAGGGTGACCATCAATTCCTGGGAGCCATGCAACACGTCATGTGGCCCATGGTGAGTCAACATGTATGCATTGTAACACAACATGCACAGGAGCAGTCCCCACATATCACAAACACGTACCACCCACAAAACGCCTTGCTGCACTCCTTACCCCAAATGACTTGTCACCATGTCTGTGCATGTAACTCTGATCCAGCACACGTTGCCATACTCATGAGGAATAGCAGGAGGGCAATGATGACATGAGCAGACGACAGCCGCAAGAACCTGGGGAGGACAGACACACAACAAGTCAGCGAAGAGCTAGTAATCCTCAGACATGTACATGTACTCTACAGGAATGATGATGTCACCATGCCCTTAACAAATTTAGTGTCCCAGCTAATATGTGTGGAATGACATCATCACTTGAATGTCACATCAGAACACACCTCCAAGTCACTTAGCACACAGTCAGCTGGACACACACATTGCAACACATGCCACACAAGGCTCAAAGCGTGCACACTCAGACACAGGGACTCACCATCATGAGAAGAAGTTGCGGATAAGCGGACTCCGGATGTCCTCATCCTCATCCTCACTTGCCCCGTGCCCTTCATCCTCCACGGGTGGATGATCCTGCTCATCCGGATCAAGGATGAGTGGCACGGCCTTCTCCACTGCCATGTTGTGCAGCATGCAGCACACAATGAAGATATGGAGACATTCACCGGGGCATATGGGAGTGCGCCGCCGGTCTTGTGGAGGCACCGGAATCTGCTCTTCAGGAGTCCAAACATCCTCTCAATCACGCGCCTCGTCTGCCCATGGGTGTCGTTGTACCGGTGTTCTGCGGCTGTTCTGGGGTTGCGGAGAGGCGTCATCAGCCATGGCATGTTGGGATAGCCAGAGTCCCCTACATGGAAACATCATGTGAAGAAGTGGGTCAGGAGATGCCGTAAGAAACAAAGATAGCGCTGAACACAGGACTAACAGAGTATACCCACCAACAAGACATGCTCGTTCCGCGTGCAGCTGCAGCATCATTTCTGGCACCCTGCTACGCCTCATGATGTATGCATCGTGTGCGGACCCTGGAAAACGTGCACAGACATGGGAAATCAGCATGTTAGCAAGACACGCCACAAGGGCATTAATGGAGTGGTAATGTTTTCTGTTTCTATAGGCTACCTCCTGTGCCTATGGTGGTACCAAAGCCACATGTGTCCCATCAATGGCTCCAGTTACATGAGGCATCCCTCCCAGGGCATAGAACTCACCCTTGACACCTGTCAACTGCTCACAAGAGGGAAAATGGATGAATTCATCCAGGTGCAACAACATGGCTTCTATAATATCATGCAGGACACGGCTGAACATAGTCTGGGACATGCCACCGACATCAGCTAGGGTCAATTGAAACGTGCCGGTTGCAAAAAACTCTAGGGCTGCCATCACCTTCACCTTGGGGGTCAGAGCTGTAGGATACCTGTGTTGTGGTTGGAGGTGTGGTGCAAGCCGGCGGGTCAAGTCCTATATCAACTCTTGCGAGAATCTGTATCTGCGTATGCAGTCATGTTCACGCATGGCATCCAGGTCTGGCATTCGTCTGGGGAGAGGCGGTGCCCTGCAGAGATTTGGAAGGAATAACGAACAGTGAGTACATTACCACACCAATGTCACTGAGGTGAGCACATGTTCAACAGCTAATACACATCTGCTTAATACAGAGTCTGTGCTGTGCAATACATCCAGGACACGTGTGCCAGCCAGGTGATACTCCTACGAACAGCCAGCCACAATAGTTGCATGGCAATGTTGACGTGACATGCCATGAAATAGCTGTTGGACAGTGTAAGTGACAAGCCAGACACATTACATGAGTGACAGACATCCACATATCAGCATTATAAGGATGTCATCTCATACAGACAGCTGGCGGGAGTCTCGAAGCACAGGTCACATGTTATCTGGAAATGGACAGATTACACACATTTCCATTAAGGGGTCCATGTCAAAAACTTATGTCACAGACATTGAGACAACGCAGACATTGCCTCATGTCAGGAAGTCATCTGCGAAACATCATGACACATGTAACGTGTGAGTCCACATGTGGCATGGTGTGCGTATATGTGTGGCATGCACAAATGCACACATACACATGTTGGATGCTGCAACAGCAGATGGAGTTGATGGAACACCAGCGGAAAGCTCATGGGAACACATGACACACACATGACATAGTCGCATCGTGGCACACTGGGAGTCACATGTCAGGTGTAATTATCCGTGTACCTGGCATCAGGGGACAGTTGCGGGTGTTGCAGACTGTGCCATACCAGTGATGCAGTGCTTGACACGTGTGTCGCACATGCACACATGTGCAAAGTGAGAGGGGGAAGTGTGCCACGTAGTGCCCCATCACACATGACATGTGTAAACAGCTCATCACACATCTATTGTGCCACAACATGAGGAGACATGTGCCACATCACTGCCTGACACACCTAGGCTCTGCACATGAAGGACTGCACTGACAATGACTTGATGTACAGCCTTGTGCGAGTCTGACACCTCCATTCCTTTCGTGTGCGCCTCCTATCACCATTGTAAGCAGTGAAACGCAGTACACACGCTCTGAGGGCATATGTAAGGCCCGTACTCACGCGTGTACAGGCCGTACATGCGTGAGTACGTGCCGTATCACTAGGGCCTACGGTACCCCCAACCATAGTGATAGGGACGTATTCACGCGTGTACGGCCCGTACACGCGTGAGTACGTGCCGTATCACTAGGGCCTATGGTACCCCCAACCATAGTGATAGGCACGTACTCACACGTGTATGGCCCGTACACGCGTGAGTACGTGCCGTATCACTAGGGCCTATGGTACCCCCAACGATAGTGATAGGCACGTACTCACGCGTGTACGGGCCGTACAGACGTACTCACGCGTGTACGGCCTGTACACGCGTGAGTACGTGCCGTATCACTAGTGCCTATGGTACCCCCAACGATAGTGATAGGCACGTACTCACGTGCGTACGGGCCGTACACGCGTGAGTACGTGCCGTATCACTAGGGCCTACGGTACCCCCAACCATAGTGATCTCACGCGTGTACGGCTCGTACACACGCGAGTTTGTGCCGTATCACTATGGCCTACGGTACCCCCAACGATAGTGATAGGGATGTACTCACGCGTGTACGGGCCGTACACGCGTGAGTACGTCCCTATCACTATGGTTGGGGGTACCGTAGGCCCTAGTGATACGGCACGTACTCACGCGTGTACGGGCCGTACACGCGTGAGTACGTCCCTATCACTGGGGCCTATGGTACCCCCAACGATAGTGATAGGCACGTACTCACACGTATACGGCCCGTACACGCGTAAGTGCCTATCACTATCGTTGGGGGTACCATAGGCCCCAGTGATACGGGCCATACACGCGTGAGTACGGCCCGTATCACTGTAGTGATGGTGCCCTAGGGGTACGTGTGAAAAGCGCCGTACCTGTGTGGGGATTTAAGAATTACAATGGTGAGACATGAGGGACAAGTATTAGGGCCTAAATGCATGCTGGTAGTCATGGATACCGAGTTTCAAGTTCACATTTTTACACCATGTGCTCAGGAAAAATCAGTTGGCCACATTTAACAATGTTGCAAAGTGGTTGTTGACTTGACATGATGCTGCTAAATCGAAAGATGCAAAGGCTGTCACTGGTGTATGTTTAAAGGGATTGGAGGAAACGTAGGATGCAAATGACTCTGACCAATCACTCTGTACTCCTGTATATGAAATAGGCCATCAAGGCAGATATAAGGCAGGCAGAACCCATGAGAGGGCACTTGCCTGCACAACATGTCAGTCGATACCACTGCTGCTGTATTGTCTCCCTCTGGCACCATGTCAAGGACTGTGGAGAGGGCCCAGCCTTTCACCCAGGAGGAGAACCAGGCCCTGCTGGATGTGATCCTCCCACATTACCCCATGCTGTATGGTCGACCAGGGGAGCAGGTGAGTGCTGACTCCAGTACCTTTGCCTGTGCACCTTTATTGTGTCTGTCACTTCTGGCATTGTGGCCAGGTGTGACAGACATGCAATGTTGGGTGGAGTGGGTCCCGGGGGGGGGGGGGGGGGGGGGATGGCTTATGTCTCTCATGCAGGGCTTGATGTAGTTCATGTGTGCACTCCTCACTTGCATTGTGCTTACTGTGACATTCACTGCATAGTGCATGGCACATTCCGCCAGTCAAATCCTCTTGGGCATTCTTGTTCTATTGTCCTGCGGTGATTCAGTGGTCACCCCGGTGTGACAGGTGACTGCACCCACAGAAGTGTGTGAGAGTTGAGTGGAGCTGTGGTGAGAGTGTCCAAATGATGTGTACGCCCCCTGGACATTGATGTGTGTGAATGTTTCTTGTCATGTGGATGAGTGTCTGTGTGGAGTGTTGCACCACAGCTGCATGGAGGAGGCAACTGCTCAATCCATCTGATGTGTGAAGTAAGCCGTGCTGTGTGTCTGACTTGCTGAGCTAGCCCCACACCTGTGACCCCCCCCCCCTGGCAAGGGGGGGGGGTCTGTGTACTCTGCTGATGTTTCGTCAGTGGCCTGGCGCATGTGACTGCTTAGCGTTGCTGTCCATCAGCCTCGTGTTGCTTGGGATGCACAGTGTGTGCCATGATCAGGGATTGGTTCGCACCCCTCATGCCACTTGTGTACTTACTATGCCATGTAGTGCATTGCTGCGTCCCCAGTGGAAAAAGTCCCTATGACTGAGGTGCTATTACTTGACAGCATACTATGCCATGTTCCACAAATCTAAGATGTTCAACTGTGTTTCTGTGACACGGTGCAGGTGTAGTGATGTTGTCCCACTTTGTCATCCACACAGCTATCCCCCTACCACAAGGGGAAGATCTGGAAGGACGCCGTCAAGGCTGTGCAATCGGTGGAGGGTCGCAGTCGGCACCTGCCACAAGTGAGGAAGAGATGGCAGGACATCCGGTGCTGGACCCGGAGGATCGCCCGGGTCATGCTGAAGGAGGAGGCTCCTCGCAAGCATGGCGGGCGCCGGCGCCTGACCCACCAGATGCGGCGTGTCCTGGCGGTGGTCTTCCCTGACCTGGATAGGCGGATACGGGAGTTACAGCAGCAGAAAGGGGGTAGGTACATGTGTGATTGTTGTGTGTCGCCAGCTTTTTATGCTGCTCAGTCGCCTGGAGACCCTGCCAGGGTATATATGTGCAGTGCATATCCTGTTCCCCCACAGTTAACCTGTGCTGTTCTTCCTCCCTTCCCCTCCTTGACATGTGTTACCTGGTCTGTGTGTGATCACTATTGCACATGGTCATCTAGGCTGCCAGTTTATCAAGGTGCAAACTGCTTTCAGCATCATGTGTGGGGGTGGTCTGCCTGTGCCCTGTCCTGTACAGTCATTAGGGGGTGCATATTTGTTGCCACTGATGCTGAGTCCCAACATAGGAGTGTGAGTTTTCAAATTAACAGACTTGCTGCATGCATTACCAATGTTGTGGCCTTAGACATGATGTGCCTGAGTGGGATATATGCATAGTGGCGGGACGGTTGCTCCTGTAACAGTTAGCTCATTCCAGGACCATGGAGCAGTGTGCACACTACAGTCCCCTGTCACAGCCTGCCCTCCTACTCATGTGTGTCATCCAACACTGTGCACATTCACTGTGGGTTCATAATGGCTCTGCCTCTGTGGCATTGTTCCCTGGCCTGGGTAGTAGTTTTCACATGTGTGATGCATTTGCCCACTGGACAGGGATACAGCAGTTTGCTTGTGCATACTCACACTGGGCAGTGCCTGTGTGGCTATTCACAACAATCTGTTGATGTTTGTTTGTGACCAATGTGTTTTTGCAGCCCTACAAGGTGATGTCGTGTTAATGAAGCTAGTTTTCAAGCACAGTTATTGTAACCCTGAATAAGAGCTCTCACTTCTTGATTGGTATCAGTCACATTGACTCTGGTATGAGTGGGTGTGCGCGGGAGGGGCGTACATGTTCAACCCTGATGTTTCATTGCCAGTTCTGACTTGTGTGTGATGATTCGCAGTACAGAAAGTCATTGTGCAGTGCCCCCGTGATGTTGGCCAGTGCTTGCTGTTGGTGCTTCATTGCCTGTGTCAGTTCTTGGCAATCATGTATCCTGCTTGGACATTTTTGGCACCTGTGTGTGGTTCAGATGCTACACAGTTGTGACTTTGTGTGCTGACATCTGTGGGTACATTCTGGCTTGCCATGAGGGGGAACCCACAGTACAGCTAGGCTTTTTTGCTAAACAATTGCAGGCCCATTTGCTCATGCATTGTCCTGGGTGTGGACATGTGTGCCACTCCAGATGACAGTCAGTAGGTCATATGTGTAGCCAACTGTGTGATCAGGTGACGGATAGCCATGTGTCAAATGACATTATTCAAGTTGTTACTCTGGGAAAATGTCCATTGGCACTCACTACACCTGTCAACAAGTCTCAATGTTTCATATGCTTGTCCTTGTTGTTTGGTTGTGAAGGACAATGATGTGCCTGCATGACAGATGTCTCCCAGGGAAGTGCACAAGACACCACCTTTACACTTTCCAGGGACAGGCTGGCACATTTAAAAGTAATGCACAGTTTGGACCACACTTGTTTGGAGTTCATACATGTACATGTTCCCACAGTGTGCTAGCATTTGGGTTAGTCCTTGGTTGTTGCTGATACAAAATTACGAGTGTCAAGTCACCCAGCCACGCTGGTGCCATGTATATGTACTTACTGCTACGCCATTTCTTCCTAACGGTGGCTGATTTGAATGAGTCTGGCAGCTCAGACAATGACTGTGTACATGTAGTTTGGTGTGCACCTCCTTGTGTGACTTCTGCTATACAGACACATGTGTGTTGTGTTCACAGAGTGCCACATTCACACATGCTAGACATGTCCATTTTGGAAAGGGTTGTGATTCTCCAGGAGTCACACTGTATTTCTTTGGGGTGTCAAAAGTACTCACAGGTCTGGGGACACCTTCTGCATTGGCATGTGGTCTTTGGCCTTCATTGCAACAATACTGTTTGTTTCACAGTGAACAATAGGTGGCATGCTTTCATAGTCTTGCTGGGCTCAACTGATCCCAGACACTAGCTTCTCATGATCTTGTGAACTCAAGTCATTTGCTGTTGTGTCCTAATTTTCATTGTTTGCAAGTGGCATGGTGCGTCAACCAACTGGGGAGTGCAGGGCTTACATATGTGGGGAGTATCCTAGATGTTACTCCTGATGCCTTTCCTGATATGCACTGTTGCCTATTTTGTTTGGACTCATGTGTCAGATGTATACAGCTGACTGATTTTTTCCTGTCTCTTCACCTTGCCCACAGCATCATCGGAGGACTCCGAGGGAGACACCGGCACGGACGTGGAGGAGGGATCGAGCACTGGTGCCACCACTGCTGAGGAGTCGGCGGAATCTAGTGGCACGGAGGGTGAGGGGAGTGAGGCGGAGGACCTGCCCAGTACCAACACAGACTACGAGGCAGACGGGTCCGAGGCTGAGCTCCCAGAGGGGGCGGAGACTGCTCCCAGAGCTGAAAGCAGCAGTACATCTCTCGCCGCCCCCTCCATTCCCATCACCGCCCTCCCACTTGCTCGGGTCCCTTCTGTCCGTGCTAGGCCACACCGTGTCTCCTTCGTGCCAGGCACCGCACCCCCTGCCCCTGTCCCCCCTGCTGCCCTCACTGCCGAGTCTGTGGACATTCAGCGGCAGTTGCTAGTTGGGCAGACATCGATCCTGACTGTCCTCCATGGCCACACCAGACTGCTGACCCAGATGGTGTCGTACATTGAGGGCATGTCATCAGCGATGTCTGACCAACGGATGTTGCTGAGGTCCCTGGACTCGTCACTGACGGCAGTAGCGAGTCACCTGCAGCGCTGCCTCCCCCCCTACCCCTGGCCCATCCACAAGTCCAACACCCATGCCTGTCCCAAGCACACCCAGACATCCACACACACGCACCCCACCAGACACAAGCTGCACACCACAACGTAAGGGCAAGCGCACACCTCCTGACACGCACACTCAGGGGGTAGCAGGCACACCCACTGGGTCTGGGGCACACAGGCAGGCACGCAGCCACAGTCATCATCCACATGACTCACTCCCCAGTCCCTCTGATGTCTCTCCCCTTGGCTCCCCTGCCCCAGATTCTGAGAAGGAGGCCTACTTTGCTGGGCTGGGTCAGCCCCACTAGTTCACCTGAACGCAAACGGTCAAGGCACTCCACGGGTAGGGGAGTTAAGTCCCCCAGCCCATCCACCACCTCCCCCAGTAGCGCTGCAACCCATCCCTCCAACCCCCCCCCCCTCCTTGGGGCTTGTTGTTTCTCCGGGTGCAGGGGAGCCGCTTGAAGAACTGGCGGAAGTGTGCAGCGCCGAGCTCGCCTCCACCTTTGGCGCTGCCCCACCCCCTGTGGTGGAGTCGTCCGTCCCTGCACCCACCACACCTACCCTTCCCCCTCCTGTCCATGCGGTGCCTGGTCCTTCCCCACATGATGCTCCCCCCAGTCGACGAACCACTCTTGTGATGTGCAGGCAAGCTAGGGGAGACGCATGGCCATGTGTCCCCCCACCCCCTCCCCCCAAGGACTGCTGATATGGACTGGCCATTGGCCTTTGTGAATAGTCTCGTTTACACATTATTATTTTCATGCTGAATAAAGCATTTTCTTTTTCTTTGGAACAGTCTTGCATTTCAGGTATTGATGTTGATGCTGATGCTACAGGAGTTGGGGTTGTGGGCATGTGTTATGTTTCAGGGATATGTTGTGGTCTGCTGCTCATGGGGTGGAACCTGGTATCTGCGTGCCATCACGCGATCTCTGAAAAGATTCTTTGTCGTGTATGCTCTTTGTGTTTGGAGACATTGTCCCAAGGGGTGTTCCTTCCTCTGTGGCACCTGACATCTCCCCTGCAGAGAGTTGCACAATTGTTGTGTTGCCCTGTGTCTACATGTCCTTTGTTGGTGATGGATCCCTTCAACTCTGGGCATGCCTGCTCAGCAATGTGTCCGCCTGCATTGTCTGTGCCATCCTTGGTACTCACTGTACTTGTGTATAGAGTATTTTGCCATGCCTTCATGGATAAATGGTCCCTTTTCTGCACAATGCAAGTGTGTAATCCCAGCCTAGTACACATATGGTACTTGTTCTGCTGGGTGTTTGAACACCTGACTCACAATTGTGGGCATTGTATCTGTGGGAAATCCTCACAATTCCTTCCATGACAGATAACATCATGGTGGCTAGCCCAGCACCTGAACATTCCTATCAGTCCTGGGATGTGCGTGACAGTGTGTGTTCTCTTTGGCTCTCTTAGTTTGTTAGGCAGTGACATGACTATACAGTCTTGTTGCATGATCTCAGTGTGTGTATTGTGCTGCATCTGCCAGGGGTGGGTATGCATGTGTTATTTGTCCTCACACCCACATGTGGTGTGTCATGCAGTGGGGGTTAGACCTCCTTCCTCCTGGGAGTGGGACAATGCTGTCAGTGATGTGTTGTTATGGCACTATCCTCATTGTCCTAAGTTAGGGATACGTACATTCACCCATGGAGCTGTGGTCATCTGATTATGATGTACACCCCCCCATGTCTCTGTCCACTGCTGGGAGTGATAGGCACCCACCCCTCATATGTCTGGGCACTGCTGGGAGTGATAGGCACCCACCCCTCACAGGTCTGGGCACTGCTGGGAGTGATAGGCACCCACCCCTCATATGTCTGGGCACTGCTGGGAGTCCTCTGCACCCACCCCTCACATGTCTGGGCACTGCTGCAATCAGATCAGATCAGAAAAAACTTTATTCGATTGAAATCAAACAATCATAAAAGTATACATGAAAATAAATAATACATACATAATTACATAAAACTATGCATGAAATACATGATCCCAAACATTTACCAAAAAAAATACATTAAAATACATTAAAATGTCATCCTTTTCCTAATAGAAATCACTTTTTTCAAATACAAATTAAGCGTGGCAACACAAAGGTGATTATCCAGGCGTTGAATCTCATAAAAAGCACGACGGCATTGGCGATGGCCTATCATCCTTAAGAGCGGCAGTAATATGATTCGCCTATCATGATTATAAAATTTACAGAATAATATAACGTGCATAGTGCTTTGTGGGGAAATTTCATCACAGGGACAGGGAGACAGATCATGGGACCAATCATTGATCGTGGGGAAACTAACCAATCTGTGGAAAACACCAAATCTAAAACGACACAATAAAAATCTATCATAATTACCTGGAACATATATCAAATAGGGTTGAATGTTAAAAGAAGTTAAGATTAATTCATGTTGAGAAACAGTGGGTTTTAAGACCTCCACAGCGCATCTTCTTGATTCTAGAAATGACAAACCCTCTTTTTGAGGTCCTTCCGTGAGATCGCTGAGATAGTGAGAGGATTTACAAAATAATCCAATTTACCTATATCAGATAAAAATTTACGACCATTACTCAGCCATGGTATCCTCATATGGCCATCTAATCTTAAAACGTCTAAGAGAATATCTCGATTAAGCTTAGGTTCTTCTTTAGACCATATCCTGTGCCACAGTAATATGGGTTCTAGCTTAATAAGATCTGATATGAAGGAGAGCCCCAATTCTGTGTGACAGTTAAAATTAGAGGAACTCTTAGGGACCGCAAGGATAAACCTCAGGAAAGTGTTCTCAACTACCTGTAGCTGAATAGGATCCACAAAGCCCCATATCCAGCTGCCATACATAGCGCCGGATCCCTGCACGAGCGCCATCTTGGGAGTAGGGCTCAGACGCCACCAAGACGTTTCACGGGGCTGCGCTCTAGTTCGAGCGAGCACCGCTTGGCAAACGGTATTTAGGGGCCATTTGGTCGGCGCGCGGTCAACAGACTGACCGTCACGCTTACATCGCGCTGGTCCTTGCAATTGATCGCTTTGCTGCAATCGCGCTGAATTTGTTTTTAAATAACTTGCTACTCACTGTTATTTTGATTAAATTGTTTGGATTGTCCCCCACTGACCGCATCGCCTGCACCTTAAAAACATTGTGAGCACCATTCACCACTTGGGTGTTTGTATCCCTGCACGAGCGCCATCTTGGGAGTAGGGCTCAGACGCCACCAAGACGTTTCACGGGGCTGCGCTCTAGTTCGAGCGAGCACCGCCTACCACACGCTATTTAAAGGCCATTATGGTCGCGCGCAGCGTCGCGCCGGAGGAGTGCCAGAGGAAAGCCCGTCTGTGCCCGTCCGGGCCAGGACGGGCCGTAGGGCCTCCCCCCCTGGTCGGCCGAGGGTCTACACCCCTGCTACCCTTAGATCTCTCCATCAAGGGAGAACTACGCCAGATGAGAGAACACTTGCCAGTCTTCGGTCGGAAGACCTATTACAGGTAGAGGCCAAATCAGCCATCACAAGGTCACAGGGCCTGATAATTGCCTCACTCAACACACGATCCCTACAGAAACACCAACTAGAGGTGTTCACACTGCTGGACGAGGGTGAGATTGACATCTTAGCGCTCTCAGAAACCTGGCTAGGGAGCTCCTCAACACCTGACACCATAGCGGCCTTACCGCCCAACTTCGATGCTCGGTGGTATAACCGCCCTAAGGACAGCAGAGGGGGCGGGGTGGCTATCATGTTCAGAAGGAATCTCAAGGTAACACAAATCATCGCAGAAAGCTGTGCTGGAGCAGAAGTCCTAGGGATTAAAATATCACTAAAATCCTCATGTATACTGCTTATTGTAGTATATCGTCCTCCGCAGAGCTCGCCGGAATTTAATGACGCCATTTTTGAGCTGCTGACCGATCTGGCATCCAGATATAAGTCCCTGGTAGTAGTGGGAGACTTTAATTATCATTGGGATGAGATCCCCAGGGGGCCCACGGCAGCTGAGTTTGGATCCAATCTTGCGACCCTTTCTCTAAACCAGCTTGTTATAGGGCCTACCCATGAAAAGGGACATACCCTTGATCTTGTCTGGTCCACCATGCCTCGAATGGAAATCCTGGGGGTCAGCCCCTGCATTTGGTCGGATCACTATCTGATCAAGGGCTGGGTCCCAGGGGAGCCTTTAACTGCGGCCCCTCCACAAACAAGGAGGAAGGTCCGTCCATGGAAGAAGATCGAGGCCGACTCCTTAGTCACAACTCTTCTCTCCTCCCCCCCTCCGAAGAGGATGCAGGGGAACCTGGACGCAGAGACCTTGACCATCATGACCTGGATCCGCTCTGCTTTAGACAAACTAGCCCCAGAACGTCTAGAGCTCACTCGGAAAAAAGGGAAAGGAGCTCCTTGGTTTGATGCATCCCTTAGGGAAAGGAAGCAAGCTCTCAGGAGGGTGGAGCGAAGCTGGAGACGGGATCACGGGCCTACAGAGGCACTAACATACAAAACTCTTCTGGCCAGCTATAAACGGGCCATCCTGGCTAGGAAAGCCGCCTTCTATGAAGGACGGATCAGGGAGGCAACGAATAAACAAAGGGAAACCTTTATTATTCTAAGGGAACTCACCCAGCTGAATGACAAAAACAGCGGTCTGGCCCAGCCTGACTGCGACACCTTCCAAGGTTTCTTCCTCCAAAAGGTGCAGGACATCCTGTTGGATATCTCTACGCTCTCGGACAGCCTACCAACGCAACTTGGTACAGACAGCTTGCAGTCTGCGGGAGCTTTGCTTAAGTTCCCAACCATCAATGGAGAGCACCTGATAGAACTGGTTAGCCGTATAAAATCAGGATCCTCCAGTGATCCCTGCCCTCCGAAAATTTTCAAACTAGCCTTGCCAGGTATCCAATCCCAGCTCCTGCAGCTAATCAATGCTTCATTGGAAGCGGGTTACCTCCCAGCATCCCTGAAGGAGGCTAGGGTCTCCCCACTTCTGAAGAAAGCAGGTACCGACCCTAAAGTACTAAAAAACTACAGGCCTATCTCTCAGCTGCCTTTCCTAAGCAAGATCTTGGAAAAACATGTCTTGAACGTAGTTACCAACTACCTTGAGGAACACCATCTCCTACATGCCAGGCAGGCAGGATTCCGACCACAACATAGTACGGAACTGGTGATGGCCACGGTCACCGACGAGCTAAGAGTAAGAGCTGATAATAAACAACCCTGCGCTCTGATTCTGCTAGATCTCTCGGCAGCTTTCGATACGGTCAGCCATTCCATCTTGCTGAGCCGTATCGCGAAGCTGGGGATTGCTGGCCAGGCATACAAGTGGTTGGAGTCCTTCCTGTCGGGTCGCACTCAGAGGGTCCAGACGGGGGACCAGTTATCAGGGAGTAGGGATGTGACCTGGGGGGTGCCTCAAGGATCCGCACTCTCCCCCCTACTGTTTAATATCTATCTGCAACCCCTGATTGAGGAACTCACGCGTAAGAACTGTGAGGTCTTTAACTACGCAGACGACACGCAGTTACTGGTCCAGCTGGGTGATACACCAGAGGCCCAGGAATCAGTCAGAGATCTTCTGAGATTCACGGTCAACTGGATGACTAACAACTTCCTTAAAGTTAATGCAGATAAAACGGAGGTTTTGGTGGTGACCAACATAGCCAATCCCTGGGATGATCTGTACTGGCCCCCAGAACTCGGCAAAACCCCCAGCCCTGAGACGGTAGTGAAGAGTCTTGGCCTAAAGATCGATGCGGCTCTCACTATGGCCCCCCAAGTGTCGGCTGTGGTAGGTTCCTGTACTGCCGTGATGCGGCAGCTGCGTAAACTTACTGCCATTCTCTCTGCCTCCATGCTGCAGACTATTGTCTCAGCAACTGTCATCTCGAGGCTAGATTATGGCAACGCTCTGTACCTGGGCCTGTCACAGAAGCTGATGAGGAAACTGCAAGTCGTGCAAAACGACGCTGCCAGACTGGTCTTTTCTCTTCCCAGAAGTGCACATGCATCCACTCTCCTTCGCAAACTGCATTGGCTTCCAGTGAAGCTTAGGGTCCATTTCAAAGGCCTCTGTATGGCCCATAAAGCACTTTTTGGCAATGCCCCGGAATATGTCAAACAGCGCCTAAGGAAGTATGTTCCCGGTAGGTCCCTACGCTCTGGGTCTGTCCCAAATCTGGTTCAACCCAGATTCAATCTAAAAACTAAAGGAGGTAGTGCTCTCTCAGTGCTCATTCCTCAACTCTGGAATGACCTTCCTTCTAGCCTGAAGGAAGAATTTAACCTTCTTTCCTTCAGGAAAAAATTGAAGACATTTTTGTTTGGTACAGTAACATCTTCGGTCTAATTGGAGTTGGCAGATGGTTGGGAGGCGGCACGATGTTGTTGGTCGCCTGTTTAGCGCTTAGAGACCAGTGGTGATAAGCGCTCTATAAGAACCATATAACATAACATAACATAACATACGCATTTAGCTTTATAAATTTTAAGTAACTCTGCGGGGGGTCGGGTACCTAGTTTCCCTGCAAAGGACCTAAGGGCAGCAGTCGAGCGAATCATTGCTAGTTTTTTTGCAGCCAATGCCTCGCCCCAAGAGTCCTTTTGAGTAAATAAAATACCAAGGTAAGAGAATTGTTGTGTAAAAACCAATCGTTGACCTTCAATAAAAATAGACTTCTTTGATTTTACATTTCTACCACAGTGCATGATAAATGTTTTTGCAATATTTACTTTGAGGCCCAATTCTTTCATAAAAAGGGCAAAACTTGCAACCACGCGCTGTAGTCCCAATTGAGTACGGGACATCAGTACAGCGTCGTCCGCGTACATTAATAGCGGAATCGGACGGCCAGCGATGCGTGGGGGATCAAAATTGTTTTTGCACAAAGCTTTCTCCAAACCATTTATATACAAATTAAAAAGCAAGGGGGCCAGGACACATCCTTGTCTTACCCCGCTCCTGATTGGTATTTTGCCTGTGCATTCCCCATTTTGTCCATAGCATACAGACGCTGAAGCTTCACTATAAAAACATTTAAGAAAATAAATAATGTTGACTTCAACCCCAATTTGTTCCAGTAATATCAACAGTTTGGAATGAATCACACAATCAAAAGCGGCAGAGAGATCAACAAATGCCACGAACAAATTCTCCCGCCTTGCCCTGGTGTATTTCCCAGTCAACATCAGAAAGTTTAAGCCCTGTTCCACTGTTCCTAGGCCAGTACGGAAACCATATTGTAGGTCAGATAAAGTTGAATTATCCTCAGCCCATAAAAGTAGGCGGTCCAGAATTATTAGTCCAGCTACTTTTGTAAAGGAATCTAAAAGGGAAATCGGTCTATAAGAGGCCGGATCATGTCGATCCCCTTTTTTAAAAATAGGGACAATTATGGACTCCACCCAAGTGGGCAAGAATTTTGACACACAACAGGCATTTAGCACCTGCACCAGAAGGGGAGCCCACAAAGGCAAATCTGCCTTAAATATATCTATGGGTACACCGTCAGGGCCAGGGGCCTTCTCACCCTTACTTGCAGAGATCGCTTTTTCAACCTCGGATAGGGTGAACTGCATACTTCTCAAAGATGAATAGTTAGAAGGATTACAGGAGGAAATAAACGTTCTATCCCCCTCATAAACTTTTGAGAAGTGATCAATCCACTCGTCCTCGGAGATTGCTATTTCGAGGGAGGGACAAGACTTTTCAGCGAATAAGGGATTCCTGATGGTCTTCCAAAAACTAGCACTATCATTGCATGTCGAGGCCTCATGCAGTGCCTCCCAAGATTCCTTCCTTATCTCCTCTTTCCTATCTTTGATAGCAAGTTTATACTGTATCCTAAGTATGCGTACATCTTCTGGACACCTAGGTTGTTTATGTAATGCCTTCTTTAAGAGAGAGTACGCCTTAGTGCACCTAGAATTAAACCAACCGTCCTTCTGGGCTTTGTTGTGTCTACATTGTCTTGTTAGTGAGGATCTGATCTCTTTACAAATTGACAAAAAGGATGCTAATATATTATCTGGAGTAGCATCCACAGTTAAGCATGCTAAGAAATCAGGGGCACAGTTAGTAAATACCCTTTTAAGCGTATTAGTTTGATCCACCTTGTCCCATTTAAGCGTAAAGCCATTGCAAGAACCAATGGCAAGATTTTTCCAAAGTATGTCTTGGTCTGAACCTTTTTTTGGGGCAGACCTTTTTGGAATCAAAATGGAAATACAAAGTGGAAAATGTTCGCTTAATGCAATATCAGATACGGTAAAAGTAGCAATATCACGAGCATGCCTATTTGTAATAAATGCAAAGTCAATCGTAGAGGTACAGCCTCGCCCATTGTAAGTTGGGGGAAGATGAAATGGTATTGGGCAAACCTCATTTATAAAGCCCAGATCGAATTCACCGATAAGTTCATTCAATTGTTCACCCAAAATAGAGTGGCTAAAATGAGACAAAATCAAACCATCATCTCTACCAATACTACATCTGTTATCTGCCATCATATTACATAAGGGACAATTAAAATCTCCCACAAGGAGTATAAGCATGTTAAATCCAAGGATTTTTTCCTGTGAGAGAATTATTCTAGCCATTTTCTTACAAACATTAGAAACTTCCCCAGGAATGATATTATTATAGAAGTTAATTAAAACAATAGGGTTGGCGGAGTCCAAAATCATTGTTAAAACCTGGAAGTGGGGATCTTTAACTGGCTCCGTTATCTTGATTAGATACAGTTTATTTGATATATAAATCGTCAGACCCCCCTTGGCTCTACCATGAAGGGTATCCACAGCTGGAGTATGGAACGTTTTGAACCCATTTAGATGTACCGGGTCTTTGCTCCAGGTTTCTTGCAGACGAATAAGATCTTGTGATTTAATAAAGTCTTGCCAAAGTGGATTACCAATTTTAGATCTAATACCAGCAATGTTCCAAGAACAAATGCTACAGGGTAGAGATCCAGGTGGGGGACAAACGGTAGGAGCCATGGTGGAATCTACCACAGATGATATAGGTCCAATCTCATACCCTTCCACTGATCCCATTTCCAGAGCAGCTAAACATCCTACATTATCATCAGACTCTAGTAGGCGTTGGACTACCTCCGATTCAAACAGAATATTATTCTTGGGGTCACACCTAGGCTCTGTGGTGGTAGTAGGGGTAGTATGAGAGGGATAAGTTTGCTGTCAGTCATTATTATCTAAGCCACTTAGAATATCAAAGTGATTAAATGTTGGTATGTTATATCTTTCTCCTTCAGGGAATCCCAGATTATAAAGTTGAGGGCCGCGGCCCCACAACCTTTCATAACGTACAGAGGGATAAAAGAAGTCAAGGGGAACGATATTAACATAGTCAGCGGCTAAATGGCCAGTATAACATTTTCCAAGATGTGGTTAACCAACAAAGGGGACCGGAACGAAACGATCACACAATCCCCTCTCAGCGATTTTGTTGACGAACCAAGCCAGCGAACTCTTCTAACCATCTTAAAGTTTGAAAAGAGAGCAGTATTCGACCCAAATTTAATAGACAAATAGTGGAGGGCTTTGTTCCTCAGAGTTGACCAATGTTCAAGAGTGCCTGGGGCGAGAGGTGGGACATTTGCTAGCACCACAGTATAGGGTCGAGCCTCGGGAGGTAAGTTTAACGTAGGTAAAGTAGATGTGATAATTTTTTTCCTGGTATCTACAACAGATCTAACAGTAGATGAAACTATATTAGAAACTGGGTTAGAGGGACCTTGTCCATTAGTTCCATCTGAACTAATAACACTGATACCAATAGACTCCTTCTGCTGACATCCACCGGACATCTCTAAAGTTTTCGCAGGATTGCTATGTGCATCAGATACGGGTGGTTGGGGTGCAACAGACTGTCAGGTGGAAAGTACATTTACCTTTGGGACTTTTAAAACCCCCACCACATGAGTTTCCATGTTGTTGACCCTGTCTTCGATATTTACTAGTTTAGTCAAAATGGGTGCAATCAAAATAGCCAACAGGTCCTCCATTTTTTTCCAAAAGTTCTCTCCTGTAAACAGATCGCTCATGGAGTTGTTAGGAATGGCAACTGAGGATATGTTCTTCTCCTTTTGTCCTCGTTTCACATTGGTTTTAATAACAGATTTACAGGGTTTAGTAGTTCTCTTTTGTTTAGCTTTTGTTAACTGCGGCCCTTCCTTTACACAATGTTTTAGCTTATTCCTCGCCTTCTGGCCTCTGGTTCTCATTTGCGGCATATCAATGGAAATGCTTTGCTCTGAGTCGATAGTAGAGGTTGGGCTTAAGGGTGGTTCTAAACCCATCTGTACTAAAGGGTCATCGTGCATAGATGAAATCTCAGGCGATTCATGAATAGAGAAAATAGCCGGGGACAAGGAGAGCCTAGAATGAATAGGCAGCAAATCTTCAGTTGTCTGCTGTTGAGAAATTACTACATTCCCTGATTCTTGTTGTGCTCTCGATAATGGAAGATCGATGAATGATGGTACTATTAGAGAGTCCTGTGACATAGTAGTATAGATCGATGCATTAATTACAGGTAGAGAAGGGGGCAGGCCAGCAGGAAGCGAAAGACGCCTTTCAGTACTCTCAATAGCCGATGCGACCGCCCCAATTGTTTTTTGAAGCATACGATCAATAGCAGTCATGGTTGGCAATGATGTGTTGTTTTGCCTCGTGTCGATATGGGGATGTGGAGCCTTGGGCTTCCCCATGACCGTGATCAAATACGGTGCAACAGTAACAGACTTAGTTGACACCTTGTATAATATAAGACAAGGGAACGACGTCTACACGGATGACAATTGCAATGCACACGATCCCGTACATAAACAATGTAGTAATAAAAATATAAATTTGGGATAACTTGTACCAAAGAGATGGGGCCCGGCCCGGCCTCTTTCGGCCCCTGACGGCCCCAGATGGTCCCGCCCTTGTCCCAGGCTTCTCCCGGCGCCGCCCGCGTGCGTCCCGCGACGCGGAGGAAGCCTCGCGCTTTTCTGCGCCTCCTGGCGCGACGGCGGGCGGAAGTGTCCCAGTGGCGCTTGGGAGGCTGGGAAATGTAGTCCTTAGGGTGACAGGACGGCGGCAACAAAGCTGATGGCACTGGTGTCGGTGAGCGCTATTCGCGGGCCTTGAGGTATGTACAACCTCCTTACACCTCCTCTCACGACTGGTTCTGGTGGAGCACTGTGGAGTAAATGTAAATGTAAATTGATACTTGTATAGCGCACTACTCACCCGCAAGGGTCTCAAGGCGCTTGTACGAATACCGCTGTGGAACCCATCCTGGCTTTCCCTGTGAGGCGTCCACTCCTGGGTACCCTCAAGGTGGAGGCCAGGCATCCTTAGCATTGTGGGGGCCGTTGTGGAGATTAAGCAAGCTATTGCCAAGGAGTTGCAGAGTGGGACTCCATGATTGGAATAGGCACCGAGGCGAGAATTATCATGTCCGTGGAATTTTTGAGCCCAAGACCCGCCGAGGCAGGGAATTGAACCATGGTCCCGGGCTAGACCTCTGCATCAGGGTCTGCCGCTCTAATCATTGAGCCACACTTCTCCACATTGAGCCACACTTCTCCACTAGTGATAGGCACCCATCCCTCACATGTTTGGGCACTGCTGGGAGTCCTCTGCACCCACCCCTCACATGTCTGGGCACTCCTGGGAGTGATAGGCACCCACCCCTCATATGTATGGGCACTGCTGGGAGTCCTCTGCACCCACCCCTCACATGTCTGGGCACTGCTGGGAGTGATAGGCACCCACCCCTCATATGTCTGGGCACTGCTGGGGGTCCTCTGCACCCACCCACCCACGCCCTTGCTGTGGTACACTGCTGTCCTGCCCATACACCACCCCCAATTTACAGCTGATGTGCTGCACCAAGCCGTACACCTACATCCGTGGCGTGTGTACGCCTTGTATCCATCATGAGTTGGGGCTGTAGGGGTACGCGTGTACGGCCCGTACCCACGTTCTGGGGGCGTGGGTACGGTCCGTACACGCGTACCCCTACCTCACCACTGCAATGGTGGTACGGCCCGTACCCACGCTCTGGGGAATGTGGGTACGGGCCGTACCACCATTGTGGCGGTGACGTAGGGGTACGCGTGTACGGCTCGTACCCACGCTCTGGGGAACGTGGGTACGGGCCGTACCACCATTGTGGCGGTGACGTAGGGGTACGCGTGTACGGCCCGTACCCACGCTCTGGGGAACGTGGGTACGGGCTGTACCATCATTCTGGCGGTGACGTAGGGGTACGCGTGTACGGCCTGTACCCACGCTCTGGGGAACGTGGGTACGGGCCGTACCACCATTGTGGCGGTGACGTAGGAGTACGCGTGGTACGGCCCGTACCCACGCTCTGGGGGGCGTGGGTACGTCCTGTACCACCATTGTGGTGGTGACGGGTACGCGTCCACTTCCGTTGTGGCGGGACGTGGGATTGGTGGACACGCCCCCCGAAGTGACCAGACCATGGAGGTAATGAATGTGCAGGATGTATTAGTAATTTGTGGGGTGTGGGTTATGTTTCCTGCCCCCTGCGGCATCTGCGTCGGTTTCTGTACACAAGGTGGTAGGCTATGAGGGCCGGGATGACGCGTAGGTTGGGGTCCATCGCTGTCCGTCGCGTACCGGGGCTCCTTGTTCGCGTCGTCCTCATTTTCCCGGCAGTTTTTGGCTCCCGTAAAAAATGTTGCGTGCGGAGTGACGTCGGCACGAATCGTACTGGCTGGTCCGTAGAACGCTGCCTGACTCTGTCCGGACGCCGCGTATGCGCCGTCCAGATTCAGATTTGTATGTATTTTTTATCCGGTCGGTGTTTTTCACGACTCGTACGGAAATGGTGTTTCTGTGCGAATCGTACTTGCGAGTTTGTAAGCTGTTTTTCCCGGGTACGAGTCGGACGGAAAAAACGCTCCGTACGACCATTGATACCCGGGTTTTACCGGATCGGAATCCGCACCAATATGTTGAATTGTACCTGTTTGCCTTCCTAACTACAATACTGTGCTACCAGGAAAGGCAACGCGAAGTAAATTCAGAACGCCCAGTTACACATTCTACCCAATTAAGTAAATTAAATTAATTTGATGTACCTTTTAGTTCGCTCTCTTTCGGTGCTTTGCTATGGTTCTGGGCCACCCGAAAAAACACAGATTAAAAAGCGCATACATGAGCATAAGTACACAAGTTCTACTTGCACCTAATTGCGTTACATTGCTATTGGGCCTGCAAATAAGTATTAAAGATATAAGAATGCTGAACGCCCAACGCCTAGCTACACATAATACCAGAAATAATAAAGCAAATTCACTGATGTTAAAGTCTACCTTTCCCTACATATACCCCTGGTACTTTGCTGCGAATTTGTCCCGCCATAAAAACCTACAACAATCAGTGTGAATTAGCGACATAAAAACATAACATGTACGTTTTCACAAACATAAGCTAAAATGCTCAACGCCCAGCTACATATAATACCATAATTAATAAAGCAATTTCACTGACAAAAAAAGCCTACCTCTTCTCCTTGATACGTACGATGTTTTGGTAGCTTGTGGCCCACCCGAAATAAGCCCACAACACTAACTGCAGATTTGCCACATTAAAAGCAACCCGTATGTGCCCCTAACTGCGGCATGGTCCTATCAGTCTGTAAAATGTAAGTATTAAATGCACGCTAAAGGCCATACGGCCAGCTGCGTATAAGAGACTAATAAATAAAGCTGTATTACCCATTGAAAAAGGTCAAATTACTGTTCCCGTACTTTCTGCGTTTTGCCACTGTTTTGGCCTACCATTAAAAACACACAACATATGCTCCGACTGGCAACATTTAAACATAACATGTACACCCCTAGAAACACATAGGGAAATACGCCCAACGCCCAGCCATAGACACTAACATAAATAATAAAGCAAATTTGTGGAAGAAACACCCTACCTTCAGGTTCCCATATGTGAGGTGCACTGCTACAATGTGGACCACCCGGAAAAGCCCACAACAATAAGCGCATATAGGCATGAGAAAAACGCAACCTGTACGTGACCTTAACTGCAGCATGTGCTATTGGCCCAAAAAAAATAATTATTAAAGGTACGTTAAATGCTCCATGTGTAGCTACACATAAGAGCCCAATAAATAAAGCAAATTTATCTAATGTAAAAAAGTCTACCTTTCCGTTCCCGTAACTCCGGTGCTGTGCTGCTGGTGTGGGCCACTACAAAAAACACACAACAAAGGCGCAGATTGCCGCTGCCCGCGTCCCGCGCAGGGGGACATCAGCAGGGCAGCCTTCTAGTGGCCGCCCGTCGGAGCCTCCACCCCCCCCCCCTTTTCGCTCCGCCTCGCTGAGGCCGCACCTCGGGGAGGGAAGGCAGCCAATGGGACTGGCTGGGGGAGGCGTGCCACCAGGGTGGGCGAGGCTAGCCCCCCTTTTAGGCGCCTCACCCCCTCTGATCTTCCTCTGCTGCCTGCGCCGCTCCTCCCGGCCACGCGCTTTCTCTGCTTCCCGCGCGAGATGCCGTCTCTCGACTCTGTTTGGTTTGTGGCCTGGTCTGGCATCGGCGGTGTGGTGGCTGCATCCACTTGCATCCTTCGTCGTGTGGTGCGGATCCTTTGCGTTGTTGGCCGGCCTATTCGGTTTTTGTTTGAGGTAAGTGCATGGGGGTTGCTGCATGCGGCGGGCGAGTGCCCCCCCCGCTCACCGCTTTGATCAGTGTCCGGTGCGGCGGTTGTGTGACGCTCCAGTCGTGCGTCTTTGGTTTTGATGGTTGGGCCTGCGTGGCCGGTTGATCCGCTAACCCAAATCTCCCCCCCTCCCCCCCCCCCCCCCTCCGTTGGGAGGCGGTTACTCGGTCTGGTTGTCTCCAGGAAAACACCTGGCAGAACAGGCGATATCTGGGTGAAAACCTGCAGTAGAGCGGGGTCCTTGTGTTTAGTGTGTGGCGACATTTTGGGTAGTCCTCAAACGGGCTTGGATGTAGGGCCTGCTCGGTGCATAAAAGGGCCGTCCACCATATGGGTTTTATGTGCGGTTGCGGTGGGGTTTTCTGGTTACATTGTAACAGTTTAACGGCAGCCGCAGCGTTGCAGGGTAGTGGTCTTCTTGCGATCGATGCCCTAGTGGTTCAGGTTTCGTTATTGACATCGGTGCACTCTGGGGTCCGCGGCCGGTTTCAGGCACGGCCTGCTGGTGTGGCTTATGAGGGGGTGGCGGTAGCGGAGCGAGAGAGTTATTGGGCGGCATTGGGGTGCCCCCTCCTCCCTAACATTCTCACGGGTTCCCCGCGGCTCGTCGCCGGACAGTGGTGGCTCAAGATTTCCGAGCGGTGCTAATGTGCAGTCCAACACGACTCTTGGAAAGGATGAGCCGAGTGTGCGTCGGCACCGGGGCTCCTGCTCCGGCCCGCGCAGGCCTGAGGTTGCGGGTGCGGGTCTGCATACCCGTGGGGGATCTGTTGTGGCAGTGAGCGTCGCGGGGCTCCCTCCCCAGTTAAGTCAGGCCTCCCCTTATCAATTACCTTATTTCCTGACTTTTACAGTATAGGAGGCTCGGGACAGTTCTAACAATGTGTCACGCGTAGTCTAAGTATTTGCCGGTAGCGTGCGCCGTGTGGCTCCCCCTCTCCCGTTCACGGTTGGCGTTCCTATAGTCCAGATGTTAAGTAGCGCTATGTTTCAGAATTTGGCAGCAGTGACCAACTCCGCTATTGTATCTCTGGCGCCCAATACTTCTTCCTGTGTCTCGCACTGTTGTGCGCATTGCCTCTGGCTCCTTGGGGGAGTGGGTTGGCAATATACCCTGTTAGTGTCCCTTGTTCTCCAGTTTGTTGTGGCACCTCCGACCTGTATTTTCCAGGCAGGTTTTGTTTCTTTCTTGAACCTTCTGCGTGCCCCTTAGATGTGTGCCATCTTCCTACTCCTGGACTGAACTTTCTTTAGGAGAGTCCTTCCATTGGACTGTTACCCTTGCACTGCGGTCCCCCTCTACAGAGAAGTTTTCTTTCACATCCAGTGTTCCGTGCATAGGCATAATGGCCACCGGAGGGCATCGCATTTCCTTGAAAAAGCCTAGGCCAAGAGACCAGAAACACCTTTGCGTCTAGCAGTCAACAGGTGGGCAGAAAGACAACTTGCAGCAAAAGCCTAACACCCCGACCCCGTACATGAGTTATTGAGCAACAGGGGAGTTTACTGCTAGGGGGGTTCCCTTCTTCACAGCCATTGCCCCCGCCGTTTTCTGAGAGAAAACATATTTTAGTATGTCATGCACTGGATTGATTAGTCCGACTGAGGGTGATGGTGCTTGCACAAAATAAAGCCATGCTTAATTATTTCCTGCAGGTCATCTGCCATCTAAAACGTGTTAAAAAAAAAAGTGTCGACTTGTGCCCATGTTTTTCCCCAAATGAATACTATATGATCGTACTCAAAGACTGCACTCATCCTGTGAGACAATATCTGCCTGTAAACCAAAAAATTACTTTTGTGTGAAAGTATCATTTCAATTCAATTCAAATACATTTCATTGATTTAGACCTCTTCTGAGATCAACAATTTGAGAGAGATCAGGGTTTTGTATAGTTGAGGTCTTTTGACTTCGGTGTAGTTAGTGCAGAGTGTTAAGAGGCCTGCTGCAAAGAACGTGTGCCAAGTAGATAGCAGAGTGCGTATGATGTAAATGGGCCAACAGGTTACTGTGTTCAAAAGAGGCATCCTTTTGTGACTTGCAATGTAGATCTTAAAGCCCTAATAGTCAACAGCGAATTCAGTGCATCGGAGAGTGTGGTTATGTAGACTTGGTCACGGTAGAGGGGGACAGTGAGAGAATCTGGGGTGGAGGCGGCTTTGGGGGGGCGCCAACGAACATTGTTACACAGGGCGCCTTCGCCAGGTCGGCATCACCGCTTACCGCGAGAGCGCGTGAGTCCTACAACACTTGAGTCATTCCACCCACAACAAGCACAATGCGCAGCGGAGTGTGTTTGATGCTGTTATGTTGTAACTATGTGGGGCGAATGATTGTTAGGGGCAATTGTATTCCTCCTCGCCTATGAGTGTAAGTGCAAATGCGGCGATATGTCAAGCGCTCCTAGGCCTTCGGGCCCATGGCGCACTGGTTTCCTGTGCATTGTTTACTTATCCGCAGATTGGGGACTTGATCCTGCTCGGGAAGCTCGCTCGCGTGCTCGATGGGGTGGGCCGCCGTCAGTGTCTTTCCACCTTCACATGATCAGTTTGTATGAGATAGAGGTGGAAGTGAAGTGGCGCTTTACTGTTGTCAAAAACATGCCACGATTGTCTAATGATGCATCCCTGCTATGAAACTTGCCACACATAGAAATCTGAAACCTGAGCAGCTAGGGATGGGAGCGGACAGCTCTCGGGTGGCTGGGCAACTGATCCATAACTGTGGTTAATTCACCTTATGCAAATGGAACCACTGATCAGCCAATAGTTGGGCTTGTTGGAGGTACTGCCCCCCTTTTGTAGTAAATATAGGGATGCAATGGCTGCGATGAATATGTAATGTACCTGGCGCTCATGTGTAGCGTTTCAATGCCTTGGCATCTACATACACGTTACATTTGTATAATAGATAGGTAATTCACAATGTGCGTTAGATTAATGCTAGCAAGGGCGGAGCGATCAGGCTGTCCACGGGGCTGAATGCCATAGTCCGTGCCTGAGCAAGCTGGGTAGCCCTGCAGATTAGTTTTTTCCCAGAGGCCACCATCACTATTCACACTATTGTCCCCAAGCTTTCCTTCGGTTCCTGGCTTCATGTTGAAAATGCATGGCTTTATATTTCAAATGTACTCTTTTGCGGCCCTCTCGCCATTTTACTAGGGAAGTAGGCCCAGGATGATTGTGATTAAGTTATTCACATGTGGTCAAAGATTGGTTAAAGGTTGGATTTGGAATACACGGTTGTTGGATAGGCACCAGGGCCAGATGACATTCAAGTGCATTGTGTTCTGGGAACCAAGGATAGGGTCCAATTTTGTAAGCACTAGGAGCGGTAAATATTTGGTGTCACTCATGAGATGCACTGTGTTGGGGTGAATGATATCTGAGAGTTGTACTCCTGCGAAAAGGACATTGCCAAATAGGCAAGCCAATGGCACATCAAGGGGTCATGGTGCAAAATCTCGAAAGTCAATTTGTTAGGTAATCCACCAATACTGCTCTAATTTATACATTCTACGATGTTAATGTGTTGACGTGAAATGTTCACCTTGGCCACGTCACGACCCACAAGAATAAAACTACATGTGGCTTCCCCAGGGATCCTCTACAGGGACACTCTTTGGTGGAACAAGGTTTAGCACACCAGGTCACTTATATTGGAACTCCCCACCTCCAGAGATTAGGTCCCGCACAGACCTCATGACTTCCCGCAAACTCTTTAAAACATGGCTAGTTAGACAGGTATATGAGTAACATACCACCCTAACCGGTTTCTGAGTAGCGCCAGGAAACCAACTTGGTACGGTGCCCTACAAATTTAGTATAACATAACAAATGTTGGATTGGTTTTCATAATCTTTTAGGAGCAGAACATAATGTGTTTGTTGCACAAACTGAGAGATTCGAAAACAGAGCTGTGGAACGACACAGGATGTTTCACAAGGTGACAGCAAGCCATACTGTTGGAATAAACAATTAACGAAAAAAAAAATTAACACTATTTTGAAATTAATTGAATGGAAGTCAACAAGTTTAACGATATGTTGGACGGATAGTTATGGTTAAAGGTGAGATAAGGTTACATCGTTTAACAAAATCAATTCTAAAATTGCAGTGCAAGTTGTAGCAGTCGATAACATCAACTAACAACATTATATAACGATCAGTACACAAACGGTAAAATTTTCAGTGCCTCTTAAAAAGACTTTGCACATATGTTCCCGATTGTTGTGGTTAGCATTAGGTTTTGAATTAGGGAAGGAGGTGCCGAGCCAATTCACGTATTAAAACTGATTGATTGCTACAAATATTGGTTCAAATTATGCAAAAAAAAAAAAACTCGAATTATCTGGTTAGTAAGGTACAGAACAGGCACCCTAGGGCAGCTGGGGCGGGAGTGTGCCAGTGCCCGGAGGGTGCGGGTTGCCTGGTTAGGGCTGCCTGTTGGGAGGGAGCACTATACGGATAGCCGCAAGAGCGCATTTTCAGGCAGAGAAGGCTCAATTGATACTTTTACGGTTGGGTGCCAGTTGCTTCAGTTATGCGCGTGTCCCTTGACAGTGTCAGGAACATCCAGAATGCAATACTGGTGGGCAGCCTGTTGTCCTGCTTTTCAGAGGTGTCTTAGCCCAGGCATGGCCAAGCATGGGTCTGAGGCCGGTGTCTGCCCTGGGGATTCGTGTTAACAACTTAGAGGGGCAGGGGTCGGACCCCTGGTTTCAAGGGCGAGCCGGGTCAGCTCACTTAGCAGCCTGTCCTTAGTTCACCAATACAGGTCCATTTATAGTGAGTAACGGTAAGGGGTGAACTTCTCCCGCCCTCGATTACTGCCCGGCAACGAATTACCTATAGCACAGCAACACCGGTATAACAAGGACTGTAGGCAAACCTATTAACTCCTTTCAGCAGCAATAAAGTCCAAAAGCTAGCTTCTAGTCAACAAACAAGGAAATTGGATACGCTGTCCCAGTGGAGAGTAAGAAAAGATTGGGATAAACAGCGGGACTAGTATAAGACTATTGTCGAATTTAATGTAACTCAATTTGCAAATAGAAAGGCTAAAACGATGAGATGTTGCTAAGATATGGGTCAGTTTGTAGTAAACAATAGGATAATAAGATGTGAAAGGAAGAAAATTGAGATAACCGTGATGTCAGCTTGTGTTTATATACGTAGGTAAGGTGGTTAACTCACACATTACCTTCACCCTGCTTATTGTGCTGTAGCTGTTGAGAACACAATTCCAAGCCAGGAAGGCACCTAATTTGGCCAATTGAAAAATCTTAATAGGATTGCAGGTCCATAAGCGCCTATTTCACCAATGCCTTGTTACCCATGCCATATTTTCCAGCCTGAGAAACAGATTTAGGTGTTGCTCTTCTCGCTCAGCCTCTCCTTGGAGCCAGGGAGGTGGGAAACGTTCACAAATTTGGGTCCTCGAGCTGAGAGATGTATTCTTCGGCAGCTCAGTCAGTCATATTGGCTTTATCAGGAGTCATGATAAAAGCCATCCATTTAGCAGTTACGTTAAAATGTTTTGTCCTGCTGAGAAATCATTCAATCCTCGCAGCAGCGATTCAGGAACCATGACGCTATCTATACATCACCTTTGTAGACAAAGTGGAAATTAAAACCTTTTCGTGCTAGGATATGAAGGGAATGGATGGATTGACGAATTCAGCTATGGTTCAGTTCTGGCTCCATATGTAGGTGCTAGATCTTCCCATAATTACGTTAGGAAGATCTGCAGTGGCATCGCTAAGAAAGTTAGGAACACCAGTAACGTCTAAGCTGAACGGCAGTGGGGCCAAAAGACATCCTTTGTTAGTCTGCCCTGGGCTTCTGAGTAATGTTGCAAATTAATGCCGTCATTTACGGGTTACAGAACAGGACCCATAATTTAGCCCACTAAAAGCTGGCTCGCAGGGGCAGGGCGCCTATAACAGCGAAGGGAGGAAGGGGGGCTCTGGCAGCGACGAAAGCCTCCCCAGAGCTGTGGCGGAGTTACAGGGCGATCTGGAGGCAGAAGGGTACAGTAAGGGTACCTCTGCGACAGGCGGTACAGTAAGGGTACCCCTGTCCGGCACAGTAAGGGTGCCGGAGCCAAGGTCCGGGAGCCAAAGGAGGTTCTGCGAAGACCGCGACGGCGCCCCGTTAGTCCTTCGGGGGGTTGGGGGGCCTGACCAACCGGGGGTGTGCCACAACACGCTCCGCCCCCGTCAAAAGGGGCGGGAGTATGCGACAGATCACGTGATCCAAAGGATGATCTGAAAATATGTGCCGCACTGCAGGGCATCGACCCACCGTGCGTGCTGGCTCGACAGGCGGGCGGAGCAGCGAGGGGCTGCTTGCCCTGGATCGCCCGTAAGATAACCCACTTATCGTCATACTTATGTTGTATGAAATAAACCTGCAGCAGTTCTTCACCCACAATGAAAGTGTCAGTGTAATCTATGGGTGACGTCTGTGCATGCGTGTTGAGTGGAGCGGATGACGGTGTGGTCACTATGCCGCTGCCCGCGTCCCGCGCAGGGGGACATCAGCAGGGCAGCCTTCTAGTGGCCGCCGTCGGAGCCTCCACCCCCCCCCCTTTTTGCTCCGCCTCGCTGAGGCCGCACCTCGGGGAGGGGAGGCAGCCAATGAGACTGGCTGGGGGAGGCGTGCCACCAGGGTGGGCGAGGCTAGCCCCCCTTTTAGGCGCCTCACCCCCTCTGATCTTCCTCTGCTTCCTGCGCCGCTCCTCCCGGCCACGCGCTTTCCCACCCTTTCCTCTTACCCTGCGCAGCGGAGGTAGCGCACTAGTGGAATGTTTTAATGTTTTTTCTTGCGTTGCAGGCGGAGTTACAGGGCGATCTGGAGGCAGAAGGGTACAGTAAGGGTACCTCTGCGACAGGCGGTACAGTAAGGGTACCCTTGTCCGGCCGGCACAGTAAGGGTGCCCGAGCCAAGGTCCGGGAGCCAAAGGAGGTTCTGCGAAGACCGCGACGGCGCCCCGTTAGTCCTTCGGGCGGTTGGGGGGCCTGACCAACCGGGGGTGTGCCACAACACGCTCCGCCCCCGTCAAAAGGGGCGGGAGTATGCGGCAGATCACGTGATCCAAAGGATGATCTGAAAATATGTGCCGCACTGCAGGGCATCGACCCACCGTGCGTGCTGGCTCGACAGGCGGGCGGAGCAGCGAGGGGCTGCTTGCCCTGGATCGCCCGTAAGATAACCCACTTATCGTCATACTTATGTTGTATGAAATAAACCTGCAGCAGTTCTTCACCCACAATGAAAGTGTCAGTGTAATCTATGGGTGACGTCTGTGCATGCGTGTTGAGTGGAGCGGATGACGGTGGGGTCACTATGCCATCTTAGAAACACAACATGTACGTAACCCCAAATACATAAGGATATACGCTGAACGCCCAGCCACATATAATACCATAATAAATACATTTAATTTTTGGGGGGAAAAAGCCTACCTTTTCGTGCGTATACCTCCGGTGATGTGTTAGCATTGTGGGCCGCCGGAAAAAATCCCACAATTCTAAGTGCAGATTCGCAAGAGAAAAGCACAACATCTACGTGCCCCTGACTGTGGCATGATGCTATCGGTCCGGAAAACGTAAGTATTAAAGATATGTTAAACGCCCCACGTCCAGATACACAAAGGATCCCAATAAATAAAGCAAATGTACCCTTTGTAAAAGCCTACCTTTCCGTTCCCGTAACTCCGGTGCTGTGCTGTTGTTGTGGCCCACTACAAAAAACAAACCACAAATGCGCAGATTGGCAACATAGAAACACAACATGTACGCCCATACAAATACATAAGGATATATGCCAAACGCTCAGCCATATAGAATACCGTTGACTAAAGCAAATGCACTGATAAAAAAAGCCTACCTTTACGTTCCCATACGCCAGTGCTCTGCTACCTATTTGGGCTGCCCAAAAAAAGCCCACACCAGTAAGCGCAGATTCACCACAGAAAAAAACACAACCTCTACGTGCCCCTAACTGTGGCATGATACTATGAACCCCGAAATGTAAGTATTAAAAATACGTTAAATGCCCTATGCCAAGCTACACATAAGAGCCCAACGAATCAAGCAGATGTACCTAATGTAAAGGCCTACCTTTCCGTTCCAGTATTCCTTCACTTTGCTACTGTGCTGGGCCGCCAGAAAAAAACACAACAAAGGCAACTATTTGCAACATAAAAACACAACCTCTAACATAGTATACAAAAGCGTATCCATGCGATATCTACACAGAAAATGCTTACCTGTTTATTTGCTTTCACTTTAGTGCGTAGGCGTAGTCTCAAACCGCACTAAACTGCTGGCAGTTATTATTAGTATTACAGGCAACGCAATGTTAAACGGCACATGACAGTAATGGTGACAATAAAAGTGCCTACCGAGTAATTAGAAAAGACACTGCCTAACGCCGCCAGTAAAAAAGTCAATTGAGGTTATGGGCCACCACCAAAAACACATAACAAATGCGCAGTTTTAAAACATAAAATCATAATATGTACGTCCTCACCAACATATAAGGAAATACGCCCAACACCCAGCCACATATAATACCATAATTAATAAAGCAAATTTATGGATTTAAAAGCCCACCTTTACATTTCCTATACGTCCGGTGCACTGCTACATTTTGGGCCACCCAGAAAAGGCAACACTAATAAGCGATGCTTTGCAATAAAAAAAACCTTAACCTTTATGTGGCCCTAAGTGCATTGCTGCTATTGGCCCGGAAAATAGAAGTATGAAAGGTATATTAAACGCCCCACGCCTAGCTACACATAAGACCCCAATAAATAAAGCGAATTGACCTAATGTAAAAGCCTACCTTTCCGTTCCTATAACTCCGGTGCTGTGCTGCCATTGTGGTCCACTACAAACTACACACAACAAAAGCGTAGATTAACACATAGAAACACAACATGTACGTCCCCACAAATGTATAGGGATATACGCCCAACGCCCAGCCACATATAATACCATAATAAATAAAGCAAATTGCCCAATAAAAAGAGTCTACCTTTTCGTCCCCATACCTCCGGTGCTCTGCTTGCGTTCTGGGCCGGCGGAAAAAAGCTCACAACACTAAGCACGGATTCGCAACATAAAGCACAATCTTTACGTGCCCCTAACTGCGCTATCATGCTATTGGCCTGGACAATATAAGTATTAAAGTTACATTAAATGCCCCACGCACAGCTACACATACCAGCCCAATAAATAAAGCAAATTCACACAATGTAAAACCTTACCTTTTCGTTCCTGTAGTCTGGTGCTTTGAAATTGTGCTGGGCTGATAAAAAACACACAACAAAGGTGCCGATTCTTAACATCAAAACCCGCTCTCGACGTGCCCCCCGTAGAAGCCGGTAACACATTCTACAAAAGCCCATCCACACCATATTCACTTATTAAATGCTTACCTTTACGTTTGCTTAAACTCAGTGCGTAATTATTGCCCCAAGCCTAAAGCAGAAATAAACTTCTGGCAGTTATTATAAGTATAACAGGTAAGTAAGTGTTAAACACCCATGACAGTAATTATTTAAAAAAAGTGCCTATCCAGTGATTTTAAAAGATATCGCATAACTCCACCAGTAAAGATCCTGTTCAGGTTGTGGCCCACCAGAAAAAACACACAGCAAAGGCTGAGATTGGTAAACTATATTATACCTGCGGCGCACTGCTACATTTTCGACTACCCCAAAAAGCCCACAACACTAAGCGCAGAATTGGAACAGAAAAACACAACTTCAACATGCCCCTAATTGCGGCACGGTGCTATTAGCCCTGGAAATGTAAGTATTAAAGGTCCGTTAAAAATGCTCCACTGAAATGATGGGAGTTATTATTAGTATTAAACGTTAAAAATACACAATTGAAATCCTGGGACACATTATTGAAAAGCACATCCACGCGATACTCAATAAAAATAATCCTTGCTTGTATAGTTCTTAACGTCAGTGCTTAATTATCTCCCCACGCCCTAAGAAACGTATGACAGTTATTATTAGTATTAAACATTATGCAAAAGAAAACACCAAATTTTTATCCGGGAACACATCATAAAAAAGCACATCCACGCGATACCAAAAAAAATGCTTACGTGTTTTTAACTTCAGTGCGTAGGTATTGCCCCAAGCCCAAACACAACATGTACGTCCCTACAAACATATAAGGAAATACGCCCAACGCCCACCCACATATAATACCATTATGAGTAAAGCGAATTCAACTATAAAGAAAAAAAAATCCTACCTTGCATCTGTATACCTCCGTTGCTCTGCTAACGTTCTGGACCGCCGACCAAAAGCCCACAACACTAAGCGCACATTCGCAACTGAAAAGCACAACCTCTACGTGCCCCGAACTACAGTCAGATAGAATACCATAATTAATAAAGCAAATTCAGTGAGAAAAAAAAGCCTTCCTTTAGTTGCCATACCTCCGGTGCTCTGCTTGTGGTTTGGGCCACCCGAAAAAAGCCCACAAGTAAGCGCAGATTCGATACAGAGTAGCACAACCACTACGTGCCCCTAACTGCGCCATGATGTTTTGAACAGCAATTTGCAGCATCCAAACACGACCTCCATGTGCCCCACAGCCATATAAAAAGCAACAAAATTTGAATCAAGTAACATAATTTAAAAGCACATCCATGCGATACAAAAAAAAAATGCTTACTTGTATATGTTGTTATTATTAGTGCGTAGTTATTGCCCCAAGCCCCAATGAATGTATGGGAGTTATTATTAGCATTAAACCTTACGCCAAAGAAAATACAAAATTGAAATCCAGGAACACATTCTCAAAAAGCACATCCACGCGATACTCAATAAAAAAATGCCTACTTGTATATGTTTTCAACTTCAGCGCGTCGTTATTGCCCCAAGAAACGTCTGGAAGTTATTATTAGTATTAAACATTATGCAAAATAAAAAAAAAAATGAAAATCCGGGAACACATTATTAAAAAGCACATCCACGCGATAAAAACACGTACAAGTAAACTTTTTTTTTTGTAACATCACTCCGTAGGTATTGCCCCAAGCCCAAACACAACATGTACCTCCCCACAAACATGTAAGCAAATACGCCCAATGCCTACCCACATATAGTACCCTAATGAATAACGCAAATTCACCAATAAATAAAAAAAGCCTACCTTTCGTTCATATACCTCTGTTGCTATGCTAACGTTCTGGACCGCTGGGAAAAAGCCCACAACACTAAAAGCACATCCACGCGATACCAAAAAAATGCTTACTTGTACGTGTTATTTTTGAACTTCACTGCGTAGGTATTGCCCCAAGCTCAAACACAACATTACATCCTCACTCACATATAATCCCATAATGAATAAAGCAAATTCAGCCAAAAATAAAAGAAGACTTCCTTTCAGGCCTATACCTCCGTTGCTATGCTAACGTTTTGGACCGCTGGAAAAAAGCACACACTATGCGCACATTCGCAACTAAAAAGCACAACCTCTACGTGCCCCGAACTGCAGCCAGATAGAATACCATAATTAATAAAGCAAAATCGCCCAGACAAAAGCCTACCTTTAGTTCCCATACCTCCGCTGCTCTGCTTGTGGTTTGGGCCGCACAAAAAAAGTCCACAACAGTAAGCGCAGATTTGAACAGAGAAGCACAACCTCTACTTGCCCCTAACTGCTACATGATGCGATTGGCACCAATTAGCAACGTAAAAACACAACCTCTACATGCCCCACAGACAAAAAAGATGATACAAATTTGAAAGCCGGTAACACATAATTCAAAAGCACATCCACGCAATAGCAAAAAATATGCCTACCTGTACGTGTTCTTATCTTCAGTGCATAGATATCGGCACAAGCCCCAAGCCACAATAAACTTACAACAATCATTATTAGTTAAATGTAACACAATACTAAATGCACAACCCACATGAGAGTAATGGTAAAAAAAAGTGCCTACCCAGTGATTATAAAACACACTGTGTCACGCCGCCAGTAAAAGATCCAGTCTGAGTGGGCGCGATGAAAAGGAGCCAGGGCGGTAACCAGGAGGCACTAAAAGGCCTCAGTCACACTGAAAAGACGCTGTTTAACATAAACAATGACGCAAACCAATCGAAATAACGGGCGGAGCCTAAACTCCACTTCTCAAAGAATATCGATTACAAGAAGCCTCGCAGAGCGAGCAGCGCATGGGCGCTGCAATGCCAGGCGAGACCTAATGACTGTCCATAAATAACATGTTGTAGTTTGAACGCTAGTAAAATACAAATGGCTGCAAATATCTCATCAAACAGGCCTCACTTACAATAAATATGCGTATAGGTCGGAGATTAGAGCGGTGGATTTCTGATGTGTGCAATCACAGAAAATAAACAGTTTGAAGTGATTTCTGCCTGTTCCTGTATGTTCATTGATATTGTGTCCCACTATCACAATTCACAAACAGTGAGTGAGGCTGGTGCTCTAAGGTGTAATGCTTCTATTCAATGAGGGAGACTGTTATAGTTGTCTGTAGCCCAGAGACATAAAGAGGGTTGTGATATCAAATTCCACACCACATACAATCCTTCTTTTAGATAGAAGAGCCATTGTATTTATTTTAAATTATTTTTTTGGAGGGGGGGGGACTAATAAACTTCTTAGCTGCCTCAGTTTCTCCCTTTCTTGGTGTCAGCTCAAGGTCCTCGAGGCTCACAAGGGGAGGCGGTGAGGTGTACGTTTATCCAGCACCAGTACTGGCGACCCTGTGAGCAAGCTATTTATGCATGTGAAACCGTTCTCGCCCACGTTTCGTTAGTGATCTTGTGGTTGCTGCAGTGTGCGGAAGGGCCAAATGAAAGTGGAGGTTGGTGTGAGGAATACTCGCATGATGTATGGGGCTCCATGTGCTCTTGTTGGTACTTTGATTTTACTGCTCACTCCCCGCTCAGCTCTGGACGGGACCAATATAACCAGGACCAGGCTTAATTGATGAGATCTGACTGCCCGGATAGAGATTGACTGGGCAGATATGGGAGATCCCTATGATGGGAGCCACTGCTCCAGGAGACCCATACTGGGTGTAGCCACTTACATGAAGGCAGAGGATTACATCAGCGCCTGGATACCGTCACAGGTGATGAGCAGTGCTCTACAAATCCACCGTACATTACATTACACATTATGTTTGGGGACCTTATTATGATGGAAAAACACTCCAGAAATTGAAGGAAGACTGTTTTACAGGTGGGGGAAGTGGAGGGAAACCGAAGACGGATCATAAAGAGGTCCGAGACCTATCAATAGAGTATGTATTCTGGGGAAAGGGATATATGATGGTTATAGTAGGGTGATTAGGAACAAGTAGGAGGGGTGGAAAAGATTGTTGTAGCATTTTGAAGATCAGTAGGATCAAATAGAATGAGGGCAAGTGGTGGAAGCTGGAGTGACCTCAGTGAGAAAAAGATTTCAGTCCCCAGAGGTGGGTTGGAAGGGCGTGAGCCTAGAGCTCTGTAAGGAAGCATCTTTTAGGCAAAGTATGGTGAACCCCCACATTGCTGTATATGGCAAAGTGGAGGTTCTAAATAATATGTCAGGCAGCAAATACTCGTGTCATAAAGGTCCCACTTCCTAGTGCTAAACCAGACATACCGGCAGTGATACAGTCTTTTTCCGCAGATCATTTGGTGCCCAGTGTATACTCTGGCAATATCTGGTGAAGAAGCCCTTTCAGTAGCCATATTGAGGGTCTAAGTCATGAGGCAACACCTCCACATGTAATGTCTGACACAGAACTGCAAGAGTAATAATGTGTCTAGGACCCAAATCCTGAAGCCCCTACTGTAATTGCCTTTTTATGGTATTATATTGTAATCTGTTGGATGATTTACATAGCCTTTTAGCGGGCCCCATAATTGTGGGAATTCACGATGTGTGTATGGACCTCGAAATTATTTTTCCAGTAAATTGGTAGAAAGTAGATACATTTTACACCAATTGTTTAGGATAACTCACACCAACTTAATTGTTTCTAGTTGTGGTCTTTTCTTTATCAACCACCTTCAATTTGCACGATTCCATGGTACAGACAGCACGTTTCTCCTTAAATGATGTGAAGACAGAGGGTGTCTGAAGGCTGAAAATATATAAAACTTTAGTGTATATAGAAGAAAAACTGTACCGGTGGTTACAGTGTAGATTATAATTTATATCCCCTCATGTTTTTTGAGGTGTGATTTCCAAGTGGAAACTGTTCGGTAAACATGCTTGTAAAAGGAAAGGTTAAACCAAATTAAGCATCCATATTTAAGAATTTATGGTTGTACAGATAAATCAGTTTGAAGCCAAGAATGTTCATGTTAAAAATATAAATGGATGTTGTATATTGATGATTGTGTTAGTAAACAAGTTAATACGTGTATTAGTTATGATGTCTGAAAACTACACTTAGTGGCGTGTTTGCAAAGGCATTTTGGAGTACATAAAGTAGTAATTCTGAAGTTCTCTTCTGTGAAATTTTACATGTCTTTATGCATTGGCCCCAGCACATCTAAAATGTGAATATTCAGGTACTATTCCTTGGCAACTAGTACAACTATAAAGGGTCTTGGCCTCTTTGCACTTGTTCTAATAGGGAATTGGACATTCCAGGAAGAGTCACAAAAGCATGTACTCCTGTAGTACTACTTCCCGTACTCATAAATGCTTTTGTGAATTGGTCCCTTAGTGTTCCAATAAACCTGTATATGGATTTCTTGTCAGAGTATTTATGGTTGTTCATACAGGCACATTATTAGTATGTTAGTCACAGTAAAATGGTGCAAACTGTACAGTTTTTAAGACATTCTAAAATATTTTTTCTGGTACTATTTTGAAAGGGTTGGTGAACTGTATACAAAATCAACCTCTTGTAGAAATGTATTGCAAAGAATGCAGAGTTCCCTGTATTCTTGGTTCAAGATAGTACTGAGGCATGGCAGTTAGTAGAGCCAGTAGTGGATTTTGGTCTCCTTGTTACGTCCATTTTCCACTGTGTGCTTTGCTTCTTCCTTAATGTTGTTTCCCTGTCACCTCCACTACAGTGGCGACTGCTCCCGCGAAGCAGCAGTGGGGTGATGAGGGAGCAAGAGGGGGAGGTGGGGGTGAATTACTTACCCTCTGGCCGCCGCCTCTCCTTCATCCTCTTTGTCCTCTTCCTGGCTTCTTCTCTAGAAGTCGATGCACCCAGGCTCCCGATAGTCAATCACAATGCTACAATGCAACGTTGTGATTGGTCTGAGTGCCGTGGTTTGGTGCTCATCTAGGGAATGTGGGAGCCTGGGCATGTTCTCCACCTAGGCTGTAATGCAGCCTCGGTGGAGAACATGCAAAGTGCTCATGAATGTTTGGCTGACCTGAGAGGGCCAGCCAATCATTTATGCACACTTTCATTGTGCGCAGTACTCCATCCACTGCTCTGAGAGCAGAGCAGATCCACCCACCAAGACGCCGCAGCAGGAACAAATAAAATGATAATAATGTCGAGTTATTATCATTTTATTTTTCCTATTTTTCACTGTGAAAATCAGTGGGGCGATGCTCCTCCGCCTTAGTGGAGGAGCCGGCACTGCTCCACTAGTACTTTTTCAGTATGGTCTACAGCAAGGAATTTAAAGGTCCTCTGATGTTTGTGGAATTTGTTGTAGTGTTCAGGCAGAGGATATTTCAGGTTGAATTTGTGGATATTAAGGTAATGGTTTTGTATCTTTATTTTGATATAGGGTGAATGGTGCTTCCTACATATTTTTTTGGGCAAGAACATAATATCTTTACAACAAAGCTGCTGTTACAGGTTATGAGCTGTCAAAATTGTTCTTTTATTGAATAAAATTATGCCCACAGAACAATTGCTACAGGTGAAGAACCCTAATGGTTTCTAAAGTATTATTGTAATTGTTTCTAGTTGTTAATGAACTCTGACCGGCGTAGGAAGTCCCTTAGGTTTTATGACCATTTATAACTCTTACTCTGTCTGTCTAGTATCATGTCAGTTAAATGTGTTTCGTTTTTCCGGAGATACAAGCGTTCCTGTCAATTTTCACAGATACAATGACATCCATTGTGAAGTCTTGTAGTGAATCCTATTGTGCAGTCTTTTGGGGATTTCATATTTGTCATTAGATCTGATCTGTTGAGTCCTTTGTTTTCTTACGTGTTTATTTCTAACATTTTTTGGTAATATCCATTGTAGGAGATATGTTCAATTGATTTTAAAAAAAATTGTGTTTAATGGTTTTGATCTCAAATATTTCACCTTTACAGCAGTGTCTCCTGCTTCTCAATATTCTCCCCATTGACATATTTGATAATTATTGGTGGCAGCTTGAGGCTTACAGAATGGTGCTATCACCTGTCAGTTTTCTGTGAAGTTTAGTTGTAATTTATTGACATGTATGTAGATTGTTAGATCTAGGAAATTCTCTTCTACTTTTGAAGTTTCTAATGTGAGATGGATGTTGAATAATTAATGTTCATGAGGATGATATTTTTGAATAAGTCTTTGATCTCCTTGCCAGATTAGTAGGTAGTATGTAATCAGTAATTTTTTTCCCAGTACATCATATGGGATGTGAATTCTATGAAGGGCTTTCAGCAAATCCAGTGCCCTTTGCCTGTCCCAGGGGGATACAGGCAGGGAAAATGTGGTTCTGATCATTGTCCTGCATTGTTTGATAAAGATTTAATTATTCAAAGATTAAAACAATGGTATTGAGTCTTGTTGACTATCCAGACGTGTGCGGATCCGTTTGTTAATGCTCTTGTGATTGTTTCCAGGCCATCCTGATTATGGATTGAAATAAATAAGGTGCAATGTCAAGGATAGCTAAAGAGTGATTCTCTTGCCAAGCAATGTTTTCTAGTCTATTCAGAACAGGTATGATGGTAAGTCACGAATGAGCAGAGGTTGTGAATCTATATCCTAGCAAATAGCATGTTAAAGCTTCCCCTATCGGATGGTAAAAAAAAAGATAAATTTTTTCCACAGTTAGAAGGTCTTTAGTAAAACATGTTCAAGAAGGTTTTGAAGTACTTTGGAAGTGGGGTTAAAGTCAAACTTATTTTTATAACCAGTGTCATCTGCAAGTTGACTGTACACCTCAGTAAAGTAGTCATGTGTGTGTTTTCTAACTATGTTACTCGCTTTATCTGCTTCTTTTATAATTAGTGCAGGATTGTTTTATAAAGTCCATAACACTTGTTATTTTGGGCATGAGAGATTTGAGGGAAGCATTTGACTTTTGTGTGAGTGTTTCCTACACTGTTGCAAAATTGCATACCAATGGTGTGATATATCTCTTTTTATAGAAATGTAGATTTTGGCTGGTGAAATGGATAATTATGAGTGAATAAAAGCATTCTGTTATGCTTTAATATCTGGCCTTTTGTTTAGTACAATAAAGAATATTGAAATCTTAATGTTATTTAACATATTATTTAATTTCTATTTCTATTTCTATTTAGGGAGTTTTGTAAAGCGCTTGGTGACGCACATTATTTTAGTTTGAGTTACATTATTTCAACGTAGTGTTAGAATGATAGCAGAAAACATGTCACAGCCCCAGCCTTTTTGTCGAAGCAGGTGAATCATTGTTACCTTAAAAATGATTTCTGACTCCTGGTTAAAATCCAAAGTTGGAGAAATATTTTCACCTTTAAGGAATTAGAAAGCACTGCAACACAATTGTGGGGCAGAGGGATGTGGCATCTATTAAAAGTGATATGTTAAGTGTGGGAACTTGGGACACACATTGGCCAGAAAGCTATTCTCCAGCTGTTTAAGCCTCCTGTGAACTCCCAGAAAGACAATTAGATGGCCACCTGTCGCTGTTCGGAGAGTGGTGGTTCAAGGCTTGATACTATCTCACCTTGACTACTGGAACTTCCTTTTTTTCAGGGAGCCCACTTTCAGTCTCTAAATGACTGTAAGAAATTCAAAACGCGTAGGCCGGGATCCTCTTGGGTATCGAAAGTCTCAGTCTGTCTCTTTGGCACTTACTGCATTGCACTGGCTACCCATTAGCAAGAGTATTCAGTTCAAAGCGTTGTGCATGACTCCCGCACAAAACACAAGACGTGCCTATGCATCCTCAATCAACCAGCCTGAACCAGCTCTGCATCCCTAGTGTAAAAGGCCAGATGTGGGTGGGCGTTCCTTTGCCTTCATTGCCCCCAAGCTCTGGAAAGCCTTGCCTCTCACTCTCAGATCAAATAACCTTCTTAGCTTTAGAAAACAACTGAAAACTAACTTATTTGATTGTCAGAGCTTAACCTATCCAGCACTGGAACGCCCGTCGGGTAACAATGCACTCACAAATCTCCCTATATTTAATTGTGTTTTACGAGGAACTCCATGTGTAGGCTTGTGGGAAAAGGGGACGCTATGCTGTACTGCATAGAATGAATTTAGAGCAGCTTAAAGGACGAAATAATGAGATAGAAGAAGACAAAAACATTGTATTGCAGGTGAGTTTTGTGAAATAAAACTGGATGAGATTTGGGGGGACTCAGGATCTCTGAAGACGCTGCCAGGATTAAAGGGGTTTGAGAAAGAATTTGATATGGTGTGAGTCAACCTGTAGAAGTAGATATTAATCCAGGAAAATACTGCTGAAGCAACACTGATATAGCAAGTAAATTATGCATGAAAATGTTGGGGACGGTGCACGATGCCAAGAAGTGGGATAGCCTGTAAAAATAGTGACATCAGCCAAACCAGGGGATACTACTGAATCTGAATGACTAGGAACATGTATTGTTGATTTCAAGGCCTGTCATCAAGTGATGCTGGAAGATTCTGTCGCGTTTCACCAAGAAATAAAATATTACCAAAACTAAGGTCATATAAGCTTATTGGTGGTCCAAGATGAACTCCATGGTGGAGAAATTTGTGTACGAATGCCATCAGTGTGCTGCCAGTGCCAAATCTCATTTGTGCGGTTGTCGCCGGGTGAAGTGCCAGTGATTCCTTGGCATGAAATGGCTAAGGATATGAAACTCTTCAAAATGTTACCAGCTAGTGAATGGTATCTTTTAGCGTTGGTGCATTCCTAGTCTAAACGAGTGCTTGTGAAAGATGTTGGGACTTTCAGAAAAGCAACAGTCAGTGACTTACTGAAGGGGATGTTTGAGGGAGGGCATTTCCCATGCTATTATCAGTGGTAATAAAGTACACTTTTTTTCTGAAGACCTGTGAAATATTAAAGAGTATAGATGTCGAACATCATAGCAGAGCTTTGCATACTCCTCACCTATGTTTCCTTGCGGGTGCATGTGCTTGTGTACTCGCCATGCTTTCTCACATCACCCAAAATGAGAATGACATTAGAGAAAATGTTTAGGTGAAGTAAATAAAGATGAGTGTAGAAAAAAGTCCTCATATACTGCACATCACACCAATAACTGTAGGTAGGAAGATGGTGCACTGTCCATGGCTAAAATGCAGTGCTGGCCAGCATGACTGACTGGCACAAGAAATTGCTTGATCTTGAAATTACACTATCTGAAGCAAGCAACATATTTTCCTTCTAAATCTGGACACGGTCCAGTATTTTCCAAAATGTCCGGTCATTTGGATGAGTGTAAACAAAATTTTAGATAGTGACAATGAAGGCAATAATTGAGTTGATATGATGGACCCATAAGGGACTCCACAGTATGGGGTGTGAATAGCTGATGTCAAAAGTCACACTATGGGTCCAATTACAATATCATTCGGAAACTGCTCCGAACTAATCTGTGTTGAAATTGTTTCCGAACAAATTGGGTTGTGCGAGTACGAACTACCGATCACGATGCTTCCCAACATCATTTGGTCGGACTCGCATTGTTTTCAATGGGAGCCTGTGTTCCAAACGAGAACGCAGACTCCCATTGAAAAAAGGGGTGGTTGGGGAATAAATTGCACCCTGTGGCGGGCACCCCATTGTGCCTGCCACATTGTGCATGGCTGGGAAGAGGGGTCCCTTGGGTACCCCGGGCCCCAATTGGACACCTCTGGGTGAAGGAGGGCCCGCAACGGGCCCCCAAAGACAGATTCCAACAGCCGTTTCGTGTCAGACAGACCAAATCGAAACGGCAATCCGAATCATTCATCGTAATTGCTTGTTCGGAAACCGTGCCCACATAGCTAAACAATTTGGCGCTGAATTACTCAGGCTGTCCAAATGCCTTTCGGAACCGATTTAAACTGACAGAACGGTTTCCGGGCATCGTAATCGGACATCGGGAAATGTGTACGATTCGTTCGGATACAAGGGTTCGGAATCAGATTCTGCAATACCGAATTCCATCCGGAGCCCTTCCGAGCGACATTGTAATCGGCCCCTATGTCTGAGGTAAGAAACAATCCTTTCTAGAGCATTCTCACAGATTCCAATATAGACTCTTTGTAGAAGCTTGTGAAAGTTGAAAATCTCAGATGCCTCTATTAGGTTTAGAAGCAATAGAATGAACACTCCTATCTTGTTAACTGTGAATTTTAGGTCATCCCAAATGGATGCGATGGCTGAGTGTACCCCTGCTTAGTCTGGAGCTACATTGTTGGTTTGATTTTAAGTAATTTTGTTCTGTAAATTTTAAAGTTGAGTAAACCCTGCTCTTTCAAAGCTAGTTACAGGGACTTTTTGAGTAAGTTTTTCGCTACTTCCCCTACTCAGGCTGTGTGAAGGTATCTTTAAAGTTTTGGGGAGTTGTCTGATCTAAAGGTGCCCCTAATGGACTGCTCCTGATGATCATGTAGTGATCTTTTTCTGAGCAGCGGGTATCCAAAGTATTTAGTTTTTAAATATTGCTTATGTCTCATTCTATGGTGGTTGGGTAATGTGTTGGGGCAGTGTTGTCTATGTTTTACTTTAAGGTAATTTTCTATCTTTCTAATTATTGATACCAAATCCATGGTGATTTTGTCATAGAAGTTTTGCGATTGTGTTTCGGCACTCTAGTTTGCAGAATTCTGCTAGAATGTTGTGACGTTCCATAGAAGGGCATTTGGCTTTAGTAATGTGTGTGGAGCAGTGTTGTCTTTTGTGGTACTGATGGCTCTTCTGTAGGCTCTGTTATAGTGACATGTGATTTATAAAACATCCCCCCCCACAAAGGGTCACTTCAAATGTAGTGGTTGCAGCGTCTGTCATTTAACAACTGATACCAAAAAGTTTGCGCATGCTAACATAGATGTTACCTTGACTAATTGTTCCAATTGCAACACTCCAAATGTAATATCTGCCCGTGTAACTTGCTCTATGTTGAGCAAACCACGCAAAAAATCTGAATCAGAATCTGTCAGCAAAGGAGCCGTGTACGATGCAAAACACCTAATGCTCCATTGGTTGAACATTTCACCTCTCACGACCATTCTGAAGACGACCTACGATGGCAAGTAGTCAATGTGATTGAACAGCCCCCCAGGAACTCCAGCATCACTGGCATCCTCAACAGAGAGGAGCTTAAATGGGACTTACGCACGGACAGCCTCCACACAGGCCTAAATCGCATGGAAGACTGGACCAATCTTCTATAATAAGGACATTGATCGACCTGATCCTTTGCGTAACTTGAGCGCGGTCATGTACAATCCTGTGGTTGCCCTTCTGATCATTGGTTGCCTTAAATGCCTGTACTGTTTTAACCATGCACTCACAGACATTGCTGTGTTCCTGTACAATACAATTAGCTTAGCTGGTGATTCATACTGTTATATTCAATTATGACTCTGAACGGAATTCTACTAATGCGAATTCTATACTAGACCTACTTTTGTCTGTTTTATTATTTTACTCACCAGAGCATCCTTCTTGACCATAATACGTACCATGTATTATGTATTGGGTAATTCCTTTTTACTGCAATAATCACCGCTTCTACCCACAATTACCCCCACGCCCTCCCGCGTGACCTCATTTTCTCTTTTCACTTCTATAGTTTCTGCTAATACAGAGCCAGCACATGTCTCTCCCAACAGGGCGTACACTGCTCTCATTCCACCCACGGGTGGGTGTTCCAGCGCTTATTCCTTCGCGCATGTGTAGACCTGAGCCGCGTTACCCTTATGAGCCACCGTCCTACCCCAATAGCGCTCCAGCCTGACCGGATTACACCGGAACCCGCCATCGAGCACGGTCTCCTGTGGCTCGCTATCTGGCACCTCGCCTTCCCCGTTTTTTACCAGCCGATAACATAGGTAAGCGCACTGCCAAAGACAACCACCCAGTTGGGGTGAGTTTTTCCTTCCCATTCCCGCCCTTACCTCTGTACTCATCTTTTCACCCTGCAGGCTCTGGACTTTACACTGGTTATACTAAGACCGAACCCCATTGGTGGGAACCCCTTTGGGTCCGCGCTGTGTCCCTCCACCCCTGGAGGTCACCTTCTGGATATTATCAAGCCCTGGATCTTACAACACCTCCGGTAAGCTCCCACGCACTTGGGTCCTCCCAACCCGCTCTTTATATTCCCCCCCTGCCCCCCTCATTAACCTTAATCCCTCCTTTCCATCCCTCTGTTTAGGCCGCCTGGTCTCCCATCACTTCCCCTCTATTGCCAATCCGTATCCTCACGCATTCGTGCGAGTACACAGGTTCCATCTTTCCAGGTTGCATCAAAGTAAGCCCATTCCGCTTCCTTTAGCGCGTTGTCACTTTATTAGTATCGGCTGTGTTCTCTCAACCTTGAGTTACCGGCACTTCAAGCCAACACTAGGACTGCCAGGATAGTTTCCACTGGCGTATATTGACCTTGACCCGTCTGCTACCGATCGGGCCTCACCAGGCAACCTTTGCGCTGCACACCCTGATCACTTATTTTACTTGCATCTTCACCTTGGCTTACGGGGGCACGACTTAATTGGTTGCATATGATACCTCCTCTGACTGCGGTGCATCCTACCGGTTCACTCACAGCATTACTACACTGGGGCCCCAACATGTGGTTATCCTCCTTGTGAATACTAAATTAAGCGTTTTCTAGCTCGTCTTTCAAATGTGTGACTATACCTCCAAATAACTTTAACTCTTCCCTCTTGTTTTCTCCACCCCCTTCTCCACTCTACCTCTCCCTACTTATCCAGGCAACTTCCCTGGCACTTGCTTTATTGCTCAGTCCTGATGATGATCCTATAACCCTGTTGGGGATCGAAACGTCGTCGACACCTGCTTCTTAAACTCTAAACTATAAATTAAGAATTTTGTGGAGTACAAGATGTTTTTGTGATTGTGACTTCTGTTAATTTGTATTCTCACTAAAATATCACTTTAAGTCACTTGCCTGCGGTAAGGAAATAGGCTGATTTCCCAATACCATGTCCGTCCTGCTCACTGTCATTGTCTTGATTTAATTGTGTGTTAATAAATTTCAAAATCGTCCATTCAGACACTGATAGATACAATCTTGATTGAAATATTGTGGCTATTTATATTGATTCACTGTGTAAGGGACCGCTGTCTCTTAATAATAGATATTAGTATGGTATACGTGTTTGTGTGTGTGTATAGTATGTGTTTAGATGTGTGGTCTGATTGTCACCTTGCCACAGTAGATGCTATTACTAATCCTGCTGTTGCAATTAATGCCCTTGAAAGGGTGACTGTATTACAAAATAGTGAATTAAGATAATTCTAGTCATTCTGATTTCTAAAAGGGGGTTAAAAACTGTGTGTGGGTGGAGAGTGTCACATGAGTCTGGAATAGAAATGTAGGGGTCAAGTTTCTTACCTGCCTTAAATTTGGATTCCCTGAACAGGTAGGCCACATAACATTATGGAAAGGATACATCCATTGATGGGGGAAAGACTGACATGGGAATCACTCATGACTCCAGGAAGAGACTATGACGTATAAATCCTGGAGAAATTCTCCATCACTGTCTCCTGTCACCCTACCCTCTTTGTCTTCAGGGCCCCTATGGTGCACTCCTCCACCACACATACCTGCCTTCTCCACTCCACTGAGGATGTATGGAAAAAGACCATGCAATGATCAGCAGCAAAGGCATTTACAAGGTCTGCCACCTCAGTGAAGTTCATCGTCTTCTTGAATGGAACTGACTGCATTCTGATGGCTAGAGCTGTACTACATCCCCCTGAAAGACACATGGCCCGAAGGAAAAGGTAGAGCCTTGGGTGTGTGCTGGATTAAAGTCTTTGCTGGAATAATTTGAGGCAGCTTAGTGTTGTTTTCTTATATGTTTCCATTCTGAGTTTTCTATTGTGGAAGCAAAGATCTACCGCTGCTGCTAAGATCTCAGCTTATAGATGTGATCAGTTATCTGGTTTTACAATTACTAGTAGTGACTTTAGCATTGTCATTTCTGTTGTTAAAACCACACTTAAGGCGGTGGAGACTACTATTACTTGTTGGAGACTTGCAACCGGAATTGGTGAATACTATGAAGTTGGAAATCCCAGCGCATAGATTTTGGGGTGAATTAGGCCCTAACCTTTACTGCAAACAATACTATTTTTTGGAGGTTGATACCTATTACCTTTTGTAGTAGCTTTACAGAATGGAGGGGATACCAATTTTTTTAGTTTGATTTCATCAAATCTGTGTATGTAACAAATGTTTTTACACTTTAGATCGAGCTGTGCTGAATGTTAAAAATGAGCGTGGAGGAGCTACAACAACTGCAAGAAGAAGTAAAACACTGGCAGGTGATCTACATTTGTTTCTCTTCAATAAAATGTACAAATTGAGATTTATTTTACACATTCATTTTGCTTTTTAACTTTTTCATGCTCCAAGAATGAAGTAAACGATGCTGAGAATGAGAGAGACCAAATCCTTCTAAAGAAACTAGATGCAGATCACTCGAAAAAATTGGCACAGGATCTGGTGACCAAGCTTATGGAAGAGGAAAAGGAGATTAGTGAGAAAATAGCTAAGAGAAAAGCAGAATATGAGGTAATAAAAAAAGAAAGACCAAGGGCTATGTTACTTTTCTTTTTGTCTGATCAGAATAACTAATATTAACATGTATGTCAATTAACTTAATTTCCTTAGTAGAGAAAAATGTAATCCCAAGGTTGCTATTTCCCAGCGCTGTTGCACAGGAGGCCTTTCCATCTCTTATTCTGTGCCAGTGGAAATTAATAGAGATGAAGGTGACAGAAAGGGAGTTTTTAATTGATGTGGCCCTATTCTCTCCTGCTGGTCGTTAAGTTTGTTCTACTACTCATTTGAACATTAGAAGTAGGCTGGCATATTTTTCCTGATGGTAGTGTTTGCTTCGAGTAAATTATTTTCATTCGTTTTTTTCCCTTGATGTTTTTGCCTCCATGTGGTTTTACATCCCCAAGTTACCTTAAAATGTAAGTAATATTGTCTACCACCGTGTGCATCATAACTCCAAATGTTGCATTCAGTTGACCTACAAAAAAGGTGATGTTCTTGATCACTGGGTTAGTTTTGGCAATTTATTGGGGTGGTTCTAATCCTAAAATAATTCATTATGAAAACCTTTTGGATAATTCAGTATCTCAATCAGCCTTTGTAGCGTGCATCACATTGACATTTACTGCTCCAAGATTATGTCTCAACTATTTCAATCTTTTGGTATAATTGAAAAAATGGTGGTCTTCGTCACTTCAATGGTTTAGTCGGAAGCCTACTGTTGGGATTTGAGTTGCATATACAGTCTGCCTTGGATATGTGTATCTTGTCTGCAGGAACCCTGTTGGGGGAGATTTACTCACCAAAACTAAGGTGTCGTTTTGAGGCGAGAGAAAAAAAGAGATACTTTTAGTACACCTGTTAGACCAGTCATGCTTAGAATGGCCTTCCCACTTACTTTTTGCTTTTTACCTCCTTTTTTTGCTGTATAATTTTGTTGGCCTTAGGAATCTGAGCCCTTTACCACTGCTTACTAGTGCTATAGTGTATGTGCTTCTTCCCTAAACATGTGTGAAATTGGTGTATACTTGATTGGTATATTTAATTTACCTGTAAGTCCCTTGTAGATTGGTATACCATATACCCAGGGCCTCTATGTTAAATGGTACTAGTGGGCTTGCAGCACTGATTGTGCCACCCACAGAAGTAACCTTTCAAAACCTGCCTCAGGACTGCCACTGCAGTGCCTGTGTGTGCAGATTACTGACATTTCGGCTTGGCATTTAAAACACAGGAAGACTAGGTGTGTCCGAGTACCAATCTACATACATCTGTGTTCTGATGGCCCTCCCTGGGCAAGAAAGAAGGAAGGATCTCACACGTGCCCTGTCCCCACACAAGGGGCTTATTTACCCCTCATAGGTAGCCTGGCAGATGGGCTGGATTGAAAGGATACTTGTGCACTTCAAAGACCACTCTTTGAAGTCACCCCCACTTAAAAGGCACTTTTGGGTATAAGTACTGGGTTTCTGACCCCCTCAAATCAGCCACTACTGTACTTGTAACTGAAGCTGTACCAGAAGAACTACTGTGCTGCTGGTTTTTGCCCTGCTGCTCTCTGACTTTGCTGAAGGAGAGCTGGACTCTGACTTGTCTCCCAGCTTGCTCCAAGGGCTTGTTGGCTTGCCTTGTGTTGCTTGAGACACCGTCGTATCAAAGTCTCTATCCTTGCTCCTGTGCCTAGTTAACTGGAAGTGGATCCAGATACTTGCAACATGGACATCAACACATCTCCTGTCTGCGTGTGGGGGAACTGGCTCATCGACCAGGTTGTGGAAGTAAAACCGGTACTTTGCTATCGGAACCAACGCAGCGCCTTGAGAAACAGACGCATCGGAACTGTGCATCACTGCCACAGCAGCTCAGCGATATTGGAGTTTCGCTAAGCATCCCTTGACTGCTTGGAAAAACCCGGCGCGTTGCTCTACGGAACCAATGCATCTCCGCCCGGCGTCTTGCCTTCGGAACTGACGTTTCACTATCACTGTGTGGAAAAGAATTTACGCATCCTCAGCCTGCGGGATCGACACATCTCACGACGTATCTTGCAGTTGCGATCAGGAAAGGTACTTTGCTCACTGGGGCCTGGGTGGGTACTGTAGCCGGCCATCTTTCCATTGAAGTCGGCCCAGACTTTGACTTTATCTCGGTCCAGCACGACCTAAAGTAACCCCTAAAGCGATATTTGCTTCTAAGTGCTTTTTTTCACTTAGTGTTTTAAAATTCATATCTCAACTTCTGGAAAATTCGAAAATTCAATTACACATTGACTCTTTAGACACACCTGACTGCTCTGTGCCAAGCTACCGGAGGCTTAGCACAAACTATCTTTTAGTTTGTACTTTGCTTACCTGAGTAGAGTGGTGGTTCCTGCCTGGCCTGGGTGTATACCTCAGTCAACCAGGAATCTCATTTCTTACAACACCTTTCTGTACTTTCATATTGTGGCTAAGGAGACACTCTATAATGGGTCAGTGCATGAGCATTAGAATGCAATCCTGTCCCAAATACTTCTTTGAAAAATGCAGTATCTCAATGTGAGGCCTATGTTGTTCCAGAGCTGGATTCCCATGATATACATTGTCTGTGCTGCCCTATTTATTTTGCCTCATTCTGCCCTGGCATATTAGTGAATCCCGATTTGATCTCAGCTTTGTGACAGGAACATTGTGTAAAGGCAGATTTGGGAGATATTATGGCCTCTGTTCCACACAGCCTCATGTAGAACTAAACTGGGAGCTGGAAGTAGCGGAAGCCAAAACTTCATGCGCAAGCCCCACACTGCCCCAAGAGACAACTGCAGGAAGGTCCATTGAACAATTGCATCAATTGCTCCCTAAGTGGTTTTGTGGAAGTTCTTGGCCAAGAACATTTCGGAAACATTGATGCCAGGTTATGAATTTTACAGTACAGTCATTCAAATGGTTGGGTACAAATCAGTGGGTTGTCCTTTCAGTTTTGAATCGAAACTAATGAAATATTCAAATACAGCAGAGTCTGCCACAATCATTTTGTTGAATATCCGTAGCCGCATAACCATGCATCTGTTTGACAAAGATGTGCTTTCGATATGAAATGCTTGGTGCTACACAAGCAAATGTATTCCTTTCACAGGTGAAGCACTGTTGATGAGCTGTGCCTCACTACAAATAATGCAAAAACAAGAAGGCGAAGGATGGAATGCTTGAATTAATCTCAGCCACTGGCATTTGCTTGGGCGACATCCCAATCCACCATTTATTGTTTCACTAAAAATAATGGCACTCAAAACTGATATGTCAGGAAAAATAACTTTTTGGTGTTCAGTGTTCAAGATAGGTTACTGTTTAGGTTCCTAGATAAAACTTCCAGGACAGTTTCAATTTACACAATGCACCTGTAAGAAATGCATGCACTGGCATTACATGCTTCACTTTGCCCAGTTATGTAAATAATACATTATCAAAATGTTTAAGCTCACATCGGCATGATGGTTTGCTGCTCTTTATGTAAGGAACATAATGCTAGGCTCCTTGAAGTAGCCAGTTTATGAATGTAATTTTACATTCGGGGCAGACACTTTTTGTAAACTGTCCATATATGTCTCAAAATGTAAAGCAGACATTCATGCCACGTGCCTATTTTCTCTTGCCCTCTGTCTACGGTACACATTCCCTTCCCTTCTAAACATACACCCATTCCTGATACCTCAGCTGGTCAGCATCAGCCTAATTATTCTTGATTTTGAAGCTACATAACCTCCGACTTAGCAAACTCACCGAGACCTAGGCTGTGCTTTTGCAGTTGGGACCAAGCATCATGCATTCTGGTGTCTAGGCCTTACCTAAGAGTCCAGGTGCTGGCTTAGGTACAGAAGGACAGATAGCAATCTTCCTGCTGCTATGCTATCTAATACACAATTGTGCACCAGACCAGTACCATTTCTTATCCTCTCCACCTCTCACAGTTACAGCTAGGAGCTGCTTGTGATGCATAAATGTGAACATGCCTGTATGGATTGTAAAGGCTTCTGTAACTAAAAAAAACACTTTTTACAGTGATTCAGCATGGCATGGACATTTGCAACATGAAACCAAGTCTCCTGTGTATTTACTTGATGCTGCTGTTCAGCCCCACTGCACCACTTAAACATATATGGTTATTTTATCTAGCTAGATGACACCCTTTGGAGTAGTGGCTGACAGCAGCCATTGTTTGGCTTGCAAAAATCAAACTTCATGCATCCTACACCTCCGAGAGTTTGCTTATGTGCCCGGCTGGCTAGGCCTGCCTTGACCTTGTGTATGAACAACGGATAACTTGTCGGACCTTTAGCATATAGAGACGCCAGAACAGAAGAGATGTTATCAACTATCTTAGATTTAGAAGAATACTAGCTGCCTGGTTCTAGATCTTCTAAAGTTTTTGTTTATGAGCTGTGGCCAGGCTAAGCTTTATTCTGCTATGGCAGTCGAATCTGGAGATAGTTGAAGAGCTGTTAGGTCCCATCCAGTGGTCTAACAGAAGTAACATGATGACTTTGTTCCTCATGCAGAGCAGGAAATGGATTCCTATGACCACTGCGCCTGTTCTTGACTTCTGAAGATTGTACCTTCTTTGAACAGTAGTACCAGGATTCTCACATATTGAACTGACTTCTGAAGTGGGACAAGTGCTCATTTTCTTTCTTCTAGATTCTAAGCAAATCTAGCCTTGTTCCCAAAGAAGAAATTGCTCCATTCCTAACATGTGTTTGAGGCCCTGGTTTGTCTTTGTAATAAAATGAGCTGAATAATATGTCCAAGCATGGTATTATCTACTGACAAGTTGAGGATTGCTGGTTGTTTTTCATCCAGGACTGAGAGGGGCTTCCTGAAGAATTATTAAGTATGATTAGGAATATGTGCTGTCAGCGCCTGGATACCCTCACGATTGATTAACTGCGCTCTACAAATTATAATTGATTGATTGATGGATTCCATTCCATTTGCAGATCCTTGTACTATGCTGTGTGCTTCCCAGTAAACCTGTTGTTGTTTTTTTTTGCCTTTTTCCATAATCTCAATTGGGAAAAGCAGTTTAAAGATATACCATGAACAGAGTCGTGTTTGGGACCAATTACGTTTTTTTCAAAATGGAAGTCGATCACTGCATGTTTAACTTGATGTGGAACAAAGCAGTGTCTGAATGGAGAATTGCTAAGGTTTGTGTTGTCAACTACAAAAGGGTTATGGGTGATAAGGAGAGCAAAGCTTCTCTATTTTTGTCAGTCCTCCTCTTTGAATTATTTGATTAAAAACTGTGAGTTGATGGATCAAGGTGTTTCTCTTGGTGACCTGGAATACCTTGCTTGATAGGTTCTACTTTGTTCTTTCCATTAGTGCCAGGAGAGGCATCTTTCCCAGGCTGAGTTGATGATTTTTTAGGCAAATGGCTTATAAACGACATATGCCTCAAGGCTCATCCCTCAGCCCTACCCTCTTAAACATATATATAACATATATATGGCCAACATCGTCGGGTGCCACGGACTCAATATCATCTCCTACGCAGACGACACCCAACTCGTCCTCTTCCTGACCAGGGACCAAACGACCATCAAAGACAAGTTCCAAAAATGCATGAAAGATGTGGCCATCTGGATGAGAAACAACTGTCTCAAACTCTACACAGACAAGACAGAAGTACTCATCTTCGGGAAAGGCAAGGACACCCTCTGGAAAGGCAAATGGTGGTCACCTGAGCTGGGCCCAAATCCCAAACCCACTGAACACACCTGCAACCGCGGCATAATCCTCGACGGCCAGTTATCCATAAAGAAGCAGGTCAACTCCGTCTCCTCCGCTTGTTCCCTCACCCTCCGAATGCTCAGGAAGCTCTTCAGATGGCTTCCACCCAGCACCAGACGAGCTCACGCAAACTCATCACGAGCAGACATGACTATGGCAACTCCCTCTACGTAAAAATCACCGCCCAACTCCGGAGGAAACTCCAGACCATCCAAAACACAGCAGCCAGACTCATCATCGACCTCTCTAGACATTCGCACATCACCACTCATGTCAGGAAACTCTGTTTGCTACCAGTCGCGAAGAGATGCCAGTTCAAGCTGCTCATCCACGCTAACAAGGCAGTACACAACAATGGTATGGCATACCTCAACTTAAGAGTGAATTATCACCAACCGATCAGACCAGGGAACTCTATTCTGGATCCCTCTACCTAGCAGCTACACCAACGCATCCACCGGGCAAATAGCAGAGCTTTCTTCTTCTCCCACCTGGTGGCTAAGACCAGGAAGTCCCTCTCCCTGCATCTCAGAGACTCACCTGTGCTCCAGCAGTTCAGGAAGGACCTCAAGACCTGGATTTTCAATGAATAAGAACTGTCAGCGTGATTCCAAAGCATGATCCGACAGCGCTTCAATACCCTCACAGGTGAAGCTGCCGCGCTCTACAAATCCTAATTGATTTATTAATGGCCCACCTAGTCCTGTAACACTAACCAGTTTTAATTTCTACATCACATAGAGAAGAAATGGTGCAGGCAAAGCCTGATCATTTTAGGAGATTCACAGTTATCGTTATCAAAGTTCAGTAGATAAAGTTCACATTAGATTCTTTTAAGGCCCTAACATTGATGACCCAAATGTACTTTGGACGCTTCTTAACAATTTAATAGAGTTTTCTGCCTCCAAGTGATTGCAGGGAATTTAATATCATTGAGATCGATTTGTTCTTCCTCTGCACATATAATAGCTATAGTAGAAAGTCATGGGGTGTATTTACACCTTTTGGTTCAATGCGTATATCCAGTATCCAAGTTCCACACCTATTGCCTTGTTTGTGTGCTGCTAATTACATTGACCCTCTCTAACCCCTTCTATAGGCAAGTCACTCCATTCCTCTGTCACATGACGTGTACAAATGATGGGGGTGGGAGTGAGTACCCAACTGTTATTGTAGATTAAAAAGATCTTATATAGCTATAGCTGTATGCTTAATGACATCAATAAAAGCATTCAAATAGAATTCTTGTTTTTTCTTCACTGTTATTCTTATTATTTAATGCTGTAATATCTTATACAAGTAGTCATAACGTTGTTGCAACTCAGCTAGCTTGTTTTAGCCCATACCACCTATTGTGCCTGGGTCTTTCTCAGGACAAAGTCAAGATAATGCTGACATAAATATCCAGTTACAAAATTTTAATAACTTTTTATGAAAAAACAACATAGCAATTCAACTTACTTTGTGATACACATGAATGGTGCACGGCAAACCTGAAGCATGCATTTGAGGAAAGGAAGTGAAGAATTTTGTGAAAGTGAAATATTAGAAATAACTTTCTATTCCCATACATAGCACTACATTGTCTACTAATGCACGTTTACTCTATCTGTTGATTATCTAACAGAATCTTACAGGGACAAACTATGCCGCTAAATGGCTAGGGATCTAGTCCCTGCAGAGACTGAATCAGAATTAAAGTTTCCTTTCGATTCCTAAGGCAAAATGACAGAATATATAAAAGACCCTTATCCCAGTGGCTCTTGTATTAAGGTTTGGACTTGGCAAAAAATAATATTTTGTACACTTAATACATATATGAAACCGTTTATTTATTCCTGTATTTCGTCTGTCTCTGTATATTAAACTGGTATTAGCCTGCCTGTCCGTTGGGAGATAAGAGTTTGTATTTTTGCTACAATTCAGAAGTTTCTTTCAAAGAAGCAGACCAGTAAGGTTACCTTACCTGTAATCTATAGTAGTCACAGCAATGAGCAGACATAAGACCCAGGGTGAATTTACACTCCGGGCTGTCTCCAGTAAAGGCGATGGAGTCATATGTAGTTGTGCTACATATGACTCCATTTTGTTGAAACACTTTTTATTGTTTTCATAGCAACAGCTCGGTACAAACCCCGCGTCCTCCACGGTCAAAGAATGTTTTACACATACAGGGCTACATATGACTCCATAGGTTCAGTACATAATGTAAATAGGAATATGGGGCCCCACCCGGATCGACATACTTATTGTTATGCTAGTCAATCAAAGTTACATGGACAGCTGTTGGAGCTTTGCATACGAATGAGTCTGGACCATTGGCATTAGCTCTCCTAGCATTGCAGGGAGCATACCATTTGTTAGTATCCATTTGATTGACATGCTATTTCGTAATGGGAATTTCTTTCTGGACTGCAATTTTAGCAAAGACCATCTCACCCTTTCAGTTCACTATAAGTGATACAATTAAAACAACATATAAGTAATATTATATGGATAGTAGTTTTAGGGTAAGTAGACAAAGGGTAAGGGATTAGGGGTTAACAGCGAAGACGTTAGGGTAAGGGTTAGGCATAAACGATTAAGGATAAGGGATTATGGATAAGTGGTTAAATATAACAGTAACCTGACAAAGCTTTGTTGGGGCTGCAGAGGAACACTTACATTAGGTTAAATGCGAACGAGACTGAAGTTTTTTAAGGCTGGTCTCAGTCCTTGTTTATCAGGCTCTACATATAGTTTCTAGCCAGTCTTTTTAAAGCTTCTCTGGAGTGCACACCGCGATGTGATAGCCATCACCTCTACTACCAAAATACAAATTATTGGTTCAGGCTGCACTCTGATGCAATGCGCTGCTTCACTCATCTACATTGCTGGAGAGGTCAATCAACCTTGGATCCTAATCGGCAAGAGCAGCAGACAGCTATGATAGGCTCTGTCTCAGGAGGGTGTCCCAGAAGAGGCGCCAACGGTTGGTAGGGCAACCGCCAGGTCAGCCTGGATGGTCAGGTGGAGAAATTTGCACCCACAGCCAACTCCGGTTCCGTTGAGGGTAGGCTTAGGTTGCACAAGAGTATTGGGGCCGATCTTGTCCCTGAAATGGTGGCCGCTTTTATTTCAAAAGTCTATGGCCGTAGTGCAATTCTAACTCGGTACTGGGACCAATCTCTGATCGCAAAATGATGGTCGCAATCCTTTCTGTAGCATGTTATACCCAAATGTGCCCACCAAACCATCTTGTAGATAACGTGCTGTTGCTAGAGGGAGCTATCCCATTATTAAGTGAGGTGGGGTCAAAGTGTTTAAGGGTGAAAGGTGGGGTCCAGAGCCTTGTAATTGGTGACAACTGCATACGTCATTGATATGAGGCTGCTTCTCCTGGTGGTGATGTGCAGTGAGGGTGTTGTCGTTGTACATCTGGTACCTCCATGTGACCCTAGGGCCTGGCTCAGCTTTCTAAGAGGCTGTCACTCTCTTTCATGTCACCCCATGGCCGCTTAGTGATAAATGGCCACATGTTCCTGGGGGCACAGGGTACAGGTGGGTCCCAGTCTACAAATAACATAGAATCCATGTGAGGTAACGGCTGCAGCCTAGGCCACCTCCCGGGGCCACCGCCTGCTGATGAGCACCAGAGGTAGATGCGGCATACAGGAAAGGATTAGTGTGCCTCTTTCTCTTCTCTTCCTCTGTGTGTCGCTGCCCAGGAACCCAGCTCAGATTTTCTGGAGGTGACCACACTCATCTGCCTCACTGCACGGCCACCCAGATGTTCGAGGCCCCTGTTCCCAGACTCACTGGAGGGATCCATTCCTGGGCACAAGCAAAGCAGTAGTGCCCAGACGGACGAAGTAAGTCCTGAAGCCAGGCAAGGCTCCCAAGATGGTGGTCGCACTTTTCCTATAATCTTGTGATCACCATCAAAGTCTGGAATATCCTAATTCTGTCCCTAGATCTTGGACACTGAGTTGAGTTGCTCCCTGACACCTAGAGAGCTTCAAGGAAGATTTTGGGCCTTATTATGATTTTGACGGTCCATAAGTTTTCCAAACTGGTTGTGGCATGGCGGCAACCAACGCTCTGGAGGGCGGACCGCCGTATTGCAACTCTGGTGGTTGATCACCATGGGTCTGCCACAGCCGCCAGGGATCCGCGATTCCTGGTGCGGCAGTCTTGAGGCTGCAATATGCTTGGAAAGTGCCGCTGCGGCACCGCCAAGCATATTGAGTTTCCTCACTGCAACCCTAACCACGGCGGTGAGCCTGCATTGGAAAGGGTGGCAGTGGGTTAACAAAGTGGCCCTACAGGGCCTCCTCTTCCCTCAGGCCCATGGGATGCATGCAGGGGGGCACATGGTGTGCCCCCCCACCTGTGTGCATGCACCCTCTTTCCTGCACGGCATGGACTGACAGTCCATGCCAGAACAGGCTTTGCTGTTCCCATTGTGGGGTCTTTTTGGAAGGCACCACTACGGGAATGCTTAAGAGCTGCACGCCAGACTACGAGGAAACTCATTATCTGGCGGGTGGCCAGCGGCCATGTTTGGCGGTGTGGTAACGGGGCAGAGGCCCACTCCCAAAACGCCAAACTCCTAATCAGGCCCATAGGCTGCAAAGTGGGGATTCTCAAAGATCGCCTGATAGATGTGTAGAAGTCTGACTCCTCCTCCCTGTTCGACTTGGCCATGCCCACTTGTATGACCTTTGAAGGGTCAAAATTTAATAAGTGTCTGGTGGTGAAATGAGGACAAAAAAGAATTTCTCATTGGAGCTGATTAGGTTGGTGCTGCTGTGCTGCTCTTTTTGTCATATAGTGCATTAATTATACAGATCTGTTTTAAGAGAATATTTAGCATTATTGATAAGGTCTACAATTGACTGTTTAAGGAGACTGTTGACTGAGGCCTACAAGAAGTCTGGTTTTGCTGATATCCATAAACAATTTTTGATTGTTTGTTTTGCAGAACAAAATAAGCAGATTGACTGAAAAATCTACTGAATTAAAGAAAGACATCACATTACTTCAACAGAACGTAAGAGATGTTAAGGCCAAGTGTAAGGAAATAGTGGACAAAGCTAAGGTACTATCTAATGTTTTTTCCATGGCAGTCATATCTCAAATTGGTTGTAATTTTGGGTTCCATAATATGTTTTAGGTCATTTCATTTCTAGAAATTGGCCAATCGGTACGGTATCACTGCTTGCTACAACCAAACAAACATGACCTTGAAATTGTAATGTCCCTTTCCAAATAAAATTGTTTTGCAAAATCGTAAATTTTGGCAGTCAATTTGCTGTGGCAACTGTCTGTATTGTATTAAGTACGGAAAGAAAATAAATCCAGAAATACCACTAATGACAACTTTTATTGGTAAAATATATTTATTTAATTTTGGCCCTATTATTTTATATCAATTAGTCCTTGCAACTGTGTACAGCAAGTCAAGAAATTTTGTAAAAAATGGGGGAAGGAATGTAATTTTATAACACATTGTCATCATGCACTTCTGTTTAAAGGCTCTTTAAGGGTAATATTTGGTTACATAGATATAATTACTGGTTTGCATTTAAATAATTTTAAGCGTGCTGTCAATACATGAATGTAAAACATAAGCAAACAAAATAATCGATAGCTATGGTTAATGTTGGCTTCCTTTATCGAAAGTCACTTTCTTTGCCTTGTTACACTGTCAATTATTTCTGTTTCTATCCCTTAAGTCAGAGATCAGCCACAAGCTCATTTCATCATTGGGTCAATAGTTATGTAATTGTATTTCTCCTTGTATCACTGTTATGGAAATGATTGTTTTAGAACCTTAAAAGCATACACCTCTTTTAGGTTAACTTAAAGTATTTTGGTGAGTAGGCCGGTGCTAGCCACTCATGGAGTGCTTGACTCTCAATCATGCCCTTCCGTTGGCTGGAATGAAGCGGAGTCGTCAGATGGTATAGTTCCTGTGTGTGGGCATGGTTTAGGTGAGCACTGATGTTGGGGGAAGGCATGGGAACAATAATGTATCCACACTATTCTACCGCCAATCTATGTGGCGATTATCTGAAGCCCAACCTGTGCTCCTTGACTCATGATCACCTACAGGTGGCGAATGGCTGACACTGGGGCAATAGACCCCTGTAAGCTGGGGTGCCCAAGGGGTGCAAGGGCCCAATGCCAGCTGTGATGAGTGTAAGGGCTGCTGTAGTGTTTAACCATAGTATTAATCTGTGTTGTGTAGGGTTTAGCATCATGTATTTCTTTTAGAATATTTTATATCTTCTATCTTGTTGGAACCTTCAGCTTTGCACTTCCAGAGCCCTCAGAATTCCCAATTCCATGCAGGAGCAGTTCATCCAGTGCATATATTTGTTCTCTTTGTGTTCTGGAACGTGCACTCCTAAATGAAATGGGATGAAAATGTACTTTGAGTACTAGAATGGAAAGAACCGTATGGATTGCATTATCTACTCACACATGGAACTGGGAATCTTGAGAGTCTTGCAGTTTAACCATCCTGTGATTAGCGCTGGATAGCTGGGGGATTGTACTGCATGCTGGCAGTTTTCATTGTCTTTATCCTGATCAATATACTTGTCAGGGTTTGCATGTGTTCCATTGACCATTTTACTATAAATAAAGAATCTTCTCCTTCTTTCCCCCTCTTGTTATCAGTAATTGACAATAATGTAGACGAAAAATCTGATTATGGTTCTATTACATATTTCAATGTTTGTGTATCATGACTTAAAACAATTGATTTGCTTTAAAAGTTTCACAATAAATTGTCCAAATGGGAGGGATTATGGAATAAAGATATTGCCTCAATGTAACTGTAATAGTGGCAGCAAGTTCCTTCCACAATGCTACCAAGTTGTACACATTTCGCCTTTGTAAAGCCTCTCACACATGCCTGGTATCAAAAGCAAGAATTCTTTAATAGCGGGTTCCTTGGGGATCCCTTGTTGCCTGGCTCTTTGATTTACAGATTATTTTTCTTAATAAACATTTTCAGGCACCAAACTAGTATGAGCTCAGAATTCCTTAACAGTACCATTTACCTTCACATGACTTAGACACATCCAACCATCCTTGATGAGAAAAGCCAGAACATTAGCAAGGGTAAAATTCTGTTCTCCACCCAAATTAAAGGGTTTTTTGAGTTGTTGGCACCAATGCAAATTAGTTAGTTTAAGGACTATGTCAAAAAGGTAAGGGAAACCTATAGATGAAAAACATGGAGAAATAGATAAGCCCTGTGTGAGGGCTGATTAGAAAGAGCTATCCTAAAGGATGTGAGAGGAGGAGTCACAATTAGCTGATAAAAGTCCTGTAAAAATGAGGGAAGGCAAGGTAAATATCTGATACCACCTTTTTTAACACAACGAGAACTTTGTTGTCTTAAAATCCCACAACTTTTCGTACCTCATACCATAAATATGAGGCATACAATGTGATTTGTAGCGTCCTCCCAGGTCTGGGTAGCCGCAAAGGACTACGGCACACATGTAGCTTAGTAATACATGTCTTTATTCGTGTGCGTGTAGCTGCAAACCCAACATTCTACACTAGCCTTCAGTGCATTCTGCTCTTTCACGTGCGTCACAGTTCTGTCATGAGTCCATCTGAAGCCAAAAAGGTTCCATCATTTCTAATTTGCAAGACACTACATCTCCAACTCTGTTAAATAAATTATATTTTTAGAACATATTTATATAGATAGACATATTCATTTAAATCTCTTCAATCAATCTTCTTGATGCTATAGTTGTTCGACCTGAACTTGTTCTGGAAAACTGGTAGGTGTCATCACCGATGTCCAGGATCTGCATCAACGGTGTAGAAGGAACAGCAGTTGCTGATGTTTCAGACCCAGACTCTCTTTCAGCTACTAGATCTGATGAACGATTGGTCAAGTGCCTGGGGTGTGAAGAGGCTTGGGTAGTAGACTCCCTATGTTGCTGAGCTGTCACCACGTGTCCCTTAGTAGACACCACTTGGAAAGGTTCTGCATCAAAAGGAGTATCATATTTTCTTTTCTGTATTTGTCATATGAGCACTGAATCTGCTCTCTTAAAGATGATGTTTTTCGCATGTCGTCTTCCATCAGCATACGCCTTCATCTTTTGTTTGTTCACCAAGTCCTTCTCATGAGTTGTCATCTTTCTTTCTCCGATTGATCCGTTGAGGTAACTTGGTGTTCATTGCTCTCCGAACATCAAAGTCACAGGACTTTCACCTGTGGGGTCGAGTGGGGTGTTGAACGATAACCGCTCAGGGTAGCATTCTAAACAGTTTTCAAATTGAGCTTCTCTAGAGTGGCACGCTGCACTGCTTTATTTAGCGTGCTCCTAAAATGCTCAACAAGTCCGTTGGCTTGTGGCCACAGAGGTGTGCTCTTTTGATGCTTTATCTTCGCATGCTCCAAGAAATCTCTGAACTCTCAACTATTGAATGGTGGGCCATTGTCTGGCTGTACCATGGCTGGAACTCCCCATGTCGCAAAGAGACCATCTAGTCTTTCAATGACTCATTCTTGAGTTGTAAAAAAAAGCCTTCAGTTAGTGGAAATCGTAAGTATAAACATAACTCAGCATGTTTATTTGCAAAGCACACGTTCACCTCGACACATATCTTGCCACTGAATAACAGATGTTTATTGTTACCCAACTCATTGGTACTCATTTTATCGACCTCAGAAGGATGTATGGCTGAGTGGACCTGCTGGTATTTGAACCTGTGATCATGAGAACAAACACAGGTCCCTACAGTGGACACATTAGTCCACTAAGTTACCAGACCCGGCATCCATAATCACCAGTAGATGATGTCCTTTGTCAAGTTAACCGAAAAAGTCAATGGCTATTCTCTTCCTTGCATACTTCAAGAGTTGACATGTTCAAGGTGCAGTGAATAGTTTTTGTAGAAAGGCAGTTGCATAAATGACAGGCCTTTAATTCCTTTTCAACCCTGTCATCAAGGTAAGGAAACCAGACTCTGTCTCTGAGAACTCATTTTGTGGCAACAATTCCACAATGCCCTTTATGGGTTACCTCAGTTATTTTCTGGCTCAGACTCTCTGGAATCCGTATTTTTAGTCTTTGTAATATAACTCCGTCCTGAGTTATGGACTTTTCATCCTTGACATTTTAGTGTTTTTGATATTCATCATGAAATGAAATTAAATGTATTTGATATAACGCACAGCTACTCAAACTAGAGTATCCTGGCGCATGACAGCGGAAAGAAACGTGAGAAAAATATACCAATTAGTTTTTAAAGAGCCAGGTTTTAAGGTTCTTCCTGAAGTATAGTAGGTCTGTGGTCCGCCTCAGAGGTTTGGGGAGGCTGTTCCACAACTTTGCGCCTAGAAAGTCGAAGGATCTGCCTCCCTTGCGGGCATGGCGCATTTTGGGCACGATTGCCAGGTTAGCATTTGTAGATCTTAGGGATCTAGATGGAATGTAGTGATTAACGCTCTTATTCAGGTAGCCAGCACCTAAGCCGTAGAAAGCTTTTAAAAAGATGATCATAGCTTTGAAGTCAATCCGTTCCTTCATGCATAGCCAATGAAGAGACTTTAAAAGGGGGGTCATACTTGACCTGGGTTTAGACCTCATGATGGCTCCGGCCGCCACGTTTTGCACCACTTGTTGGTGCTGAATACGAGATTTGGGAAGACCGAGGTACAAACTGTTGACATAGTCAAGTTTTGAAGTAACCAGAGCCTGCACCACAATCTTTCTACTGTCAAGTGGTAGCAGTGGTAGGAATTTTTTCACTGGTGAGCCGTCGTGTGTGTTGGCTCTATGACTGATGTGTAATTATATCCTTTAACTTTAACATGCCAGTATCATGGCTCGTGGCAGTGATAATCTGGGCTAAACAGCGTTTACAAAGCTGTCATTAAATTGCGGTGCTTTTACAACGCGGTTGTTACAGCGACCGCATTGTTAGTACGTGATACCTTTACATCGCAAGTCATTAGATCAACTTGCTGCAGGGGGCGCTCTAAACTAAGGAATAGTATAGTTTACTATTCCAACACCTTCCCTACAGTTGTACACGCTGGAGTTGGAATGGTAAATTATACTATTCCTAAGTCCAGCACGCCACCCCTACAGCAAGTCGATCTAATGACTTGCCATGTAAAGGTATTGCGTTTTAACAATGAGGTCATTCTAATGACCACGTTGTAGTGGAACGCCATGTAAATGCGTAGTAACATGCTATATTCTTATCTGGGCTAACGAAATGGCAGCTGGTGTGTTTGATTTTACTGTGAAGTTAATGTAGGCCTCAGCCGTCTTGGCTGGCGTACTGTGACTTTGGATAGGCTCTTTGGAAAAGTATTCAGTAGTATGTGGATCCTTCCCTGGACGATGTACAGTAGTATAACCATACACTTGTAACCATAGTCCCCATCGTTCAATGCGAGGAGGCATTTTGGCCTTTGGCATTCCAAATAAAGTCTGTAAAGCTTTATAATCAGTAACTATCATAAAAGGTTTTCTGTAGATGAATACACAGAAATGTTTACAAGCCCATACCACAGCTAAGCTTTCCTTTTCAAGTTGTGAGTACGCACTTTCTGTTTGGGACAAACTTCTGCTTGCATATGCAGCTAAGCTTTCCTCTTCAGGTTGTGAGTATGCACTTTCTGTTTGGGACAAACTTCTACTTGCATATGCCAGAATTTGCCTTCTAGCATTCGAGTGTCCAGGATAGTGCCTAATCCGACTGCATCCTAAATGAGTTGTTTAATTTTCTTAAAATATTTCTCACCTTCCTGTGACCAATGAAATGAGACATTTATTTTCGTCAAGTCTTTCAACTGAGCACTTACAGTGGCAAAGTCTTTTATGTATCTGAAACAGTAAACTGGCCATGCCAAGAAATGAACGCACCATGGCAACATCGTGTGGGGGATCAACATTTGACGTCACTTGTACTTTGGCAGGATCTGGTGTCATGCCCCCTTCAGAAAAGATATGGTCAAAGAATTTTAGCTTTCTCTTATGGAAGTCACACTTGTCTGTATTTAGCAAGTAAAGTACATACTTGTGTAAGAGCTTGATTGTGTTCTTTTTGTGTAGCTCCGAAAACCAAAATGTCTTGTGTTTAATTGTCGCTACAAATGAACCATGACTTGTTAAGGGCGTCGATGCTGCCCATGTATACATTTTTGGTTTCAATGACATATATTGTGGCAATGGAGTTAGTTCATTGTAATTCTCCTCAGGCACAATGTTTATTGAGGCACCACTATTAATAATGAAAGGTAGCGAACAACCATTTACTTTCAATGTAATCTTTGGACAATGTTTAAATGTCTTTGGTGCTGTGGCATGTCAGTTTCTCTTTGACTGACATTTTCCTTCACAAGCGGCCAAACAAACATGTGCATGCTTTTCAGAGGTAACCATTGGCATGGTGCAATAATTTTCATCACTTTAACTTGATACTGATACAGAAGAACTGTTTGACAATGATTTATATAGCTATCGACTTCGTTCAGTGTTGATTTGTCTCCACTGATGTCACCACTTTGCCTTGTGGGTGTACCTTGATTCTGGACCGCTTTTGTCTTTGAGCCGTGATGCACTTACTTTTTCCTTAATTTTGCAACCTGTCACCAAATGGCTCTCCTTCCCACTGACTTTACATAACTGTCTAAGAGCAGGACATTTACCTTTGTGTGGAAATGAAAATCCACATCTAAAACACAACTTATTTTTACGAGTAGAAAATCAGTTTGTATCATTCAGTCTTTTGTTTTGGCTTTCTTTTCACACTCATGACTGATTCGTTCTGGGCACGTACTGCCTCCACGTTAGCAGCTTGTCTATCAGCACACCACTCCTCAGCTCTGGCAGCCATTAATACTCACTCCAGGCTAAGAGTTTCTCTCAGCATTCATCGTCTGAATGAATCTGACAAGCATCCGTCAACTCTCAGGTGCATAGCTACTTCATCATTAAATTAAGTGAACTTATAATTTTGGATAAGTGTGGCGAGTCTCTCCACAAATTCATCAGTGCTTTCACCAACTTTCTACCATTCTTGGTTGAAAATGTTTCATTCATAATCAACATTTAGCTTTGGATTAAACTTGAGATTCAACACTTCTTTAATCTGATGATATATGATTTATTTATTGGTTGGCAGCATTCCCTTGATGACTTCTTTCACATCATCACCAGCTAGATTTTCGAGATACTTGATAATCATTTTATCAGTTTCTTCAAGCGCATAAATGAAATCATCAAATGTCTCTATGCAAGCAGTCCCTCTATCGCCAATGTTTTGCTTTTTGGCGGTATTGAATGGTGGTGGTGGTTTCAGGAAAGCAGCAGCGTTGTAGCCGTTTCTGGGAGTGGTTGGCATTGAGGGTGGAGCCCTCTTCGGCATGCGAGTCATCTCTAAGGCCTTGAGATGTGCTGGCCTCTGGATCATTCTAAATGAATTTGGGAAAGACGACCTCCGTCTTCACCGCCATTCTCACAGCCTTCCACAGTTCCGAAGATCTCTTTGGTCGCTTTGGATTGGTACCAGTTTGGTGAGAACAACCCCTGTGCTTTGCCTGGGCAGCGACGCCTGGCTCTGAGGTCGTACCCGCTCACTTTACTCAGGTACTTGTGAGTATAGAACTGTTTTCTTCTTAGGTTTCTCTTTGCATGCACTTTGTCTTCACCACTTTCTAATTGTAATATTATCTTCCGCTTTGTGAATATCAATAACTACTCTTTGAAAACCTGGTTGCATCTGACTTGTGTGTTTACCCTCCAGATTACCTATGACTGTTTATTGCGGAGCAGCATGGTACCTTTATGTATGACCCGACCAGCAGGTTCTTGGTCATAGATACGAAGATTTCTTTGCAGTGCTTTCGTAGTTTGTAACTTCTTTACGTTGTCTGGAGTTGCCCTTTGACTTCACATGTGTTAACCGTCGGTTACTCATACGTGGCAAGTATGAGCATTTTGTTTGGATGACGACAAACTCTCTAGGAAGGCATTGTCGATCTTTGGGTTACGTATCCCCTAATTCATCACCAGTTGTAGCGTCCTCCACAGTCTGAGTTCCCATAAAAGACTATGTGACACACAGAGCTCAGTAATACTCGTTTTTATTTGTGGGCACATAACTGCAAACCCAACGTTCTAAAATAGCTTTAGTGCATTCTGCTCTAACGCTTATGTCCCTATTCTACGGAGTCCATCTGGAGCAAAAAGGGTTCCATCATTTCTAATTCTCAAGAAACTACAGGATTTACATTAGTGCTATTTAATACAATTAATTTTAAAAAGCCATCATAACAATACAGCATGCTTGGTAGAACTCTAGACCTCACTCCAAGAATGGCTCTGCTAGGCCTAATAAAAGACCATGTTGATCGAGGTGCGGAGAGTAAATTCATTGGGGTTGTCACATTGGTGGCCAAGCGGGCGGGAGTGCACTGGTGTGCCCAACGAGAAAAACCTATCTACACTGCAAGAGGAAGTCCGCGCAAACATGAGAAGATATGGGGGAGGTCTGGATACGCTAGACTGAATATTGTCTCTTATAATATTACAGAGTCACCTGTGATAATGATTGCTAACGTGTGTTCTTTTTGGGTTTGGAAAATAATAAAATGTGTTTATTAAAAAACAAAATACAGCTAGCTTATAATTTCAACAAACTTAATGCGTTTTTCAATATTGCTGTTTTTGTAATATTGCTTTCCATTTAAAACATATTGTGCCTTTTAATCAGTTCCAGAATGATTTGCCTGAAAAGAAAGTGAAATTTACTGAGGTTGATGACACTGAAAATAAAACCGAGAAGATCTGTGGCCAGTTTTATGTCACTACAAAAATTCCATTTAAGCTTGAAGGTGGTCAAGCACTCATAACATTTGAGGAAGAAAAAGGTTTGTAAGATCACTTTTTTGCCGTTATGCTATTTCATATTACAGAGATCAAAATCCTTGGTTATATTTTTTTATTATAATTCATTACAAGCATGTTCACAAGCCCCCTGTAAAGACAGGCATGAATTTCCCTCACTTCCAAACTTCAATTAATGTACTCTGTGAAGCAAAAGCTACTTTACAAGACACTGGGTTAAGCATCAAGATTTCGTGTGGGGCTTCCATAGGAAGCCATTATGGTCATTGGTGGATTCCAAATTCAGTTACTCACTGCTCTACTATCAAAGAAGTGGGGAAACTAGTTTTATTTCTCCTATGTCAGAGCAGAGAAAACAAGTTTTGAATCCAGTGATTGAGTGGGTGATGACTTACTTGCCACGTTTGAGTCTCCATGGACTGTGGAGAGTAGGTGGAATGGTGAATGACAGTCAGCCACCTTTCCGACACCACCTGTCTTTTTAGGGTCTCTGTAGACATGATGGAGGTGGGGTTATGCTAGTGATACTCTTGTGCTACCATTTGCTATCTCACCTGTAGACTTTGGGCCTCTGCAGAACCATGGCTGAAAACAATTTTCACTGAGAACTGACAGAGGCTCAAACAAACAATGTCATCAAGGTGTAGGCTCGCCACCCTAAATCAAGAGTTGGGAGTGGAAGGCCCTTAAGGTGGTTGGGAAGTTAACAGTGTTGGGGAGGGTGGCAGAACCACATGTTTACAGACATTTGGGTGGGTTTAGTGTGGTATGCAGGTGGAGGGTGGCAGAATGTAGAGATGCTTGCCTATTTCCTTATTTGTGTACCTGCTGAAAGTAATAGCGTGGCAGTGTACTAGGTATATATTTAAAAAGTGTTTGGGGCCTGAGGTAGGTAGAAGTTGCTAAGAAGAGTGATTTTGTAGAGGATACCCTTCACCCATCTTTCCTTCGTTTACCAGAGGGTGCTACAGGATTCCTAAATTAAAATTATAGATCACAACTTTAAGTAACAAGAAGTTTTCCATTGCCGAGTTTGAAGTGTCCTCCTCCTCCCAACCCCCTGCCCATCTCCAAACTGTACTAACTGTAGCACAGACAATCCAGGTATTTATCTGCATCTTTAACTTGTCCCTTGCATAATAGAAACCATGAACCTAACAGACAATTAGCAGAGTGCATTATAGGTTTCAGCTATGTCCAATTATATGTTGCACACCTGAATCATACTCCTCCTCCAGCACACCAAAGATGCTGCGCCCCAGTACCAAATAGAAGGACCTCTTGTCCCGCACGCTCAGCACCAAAATGCTTCCTATATAGGATCACAACATATACAACACTGCCAATCACTCACTTCTTCCTAATGTACTGTGATACCCACCTTGGTGTATGAAGCGCTGTGTAACTGCTAAACTAGAATGCAGTGGACAACTTTTGTGTTGACGTTGATTGCACTTGGAAACCCCTGGTGCATAATGGACGAATTTACAGATTCGCACCATTTGCGAATGCAAAATTGTTTGATACATGTGGCCCTAGGCCATTTGGATGAGTTCTTATGATCTTTTGATCCACCATGATGAACACCACTGACAAGCTCAGGAGCCCCTGGCGCGAATAGGAACTATGTTTCTTGCTGTGTCCCTGTCCACAGCCTGCACGCATGCAGGATACCATGGCCCTCAAGAAAGATTTGAAACTGAGCACTGGCCATTTGGTTCCTGTGATGTGACAGGAATACATAGATCTAACATTAGACAGGAATTCTTATTTCTTAGCAACCCAGGGACGCTGGTTTCTACAAATGCAAAATGACTGCCTGTTTGAGTCTGTTGTGGAGTAAGCTGATTATTTGTTGTATCCCAAGGATAATGTTAGTCACATTAATCTCCCAGGGTAGGAGATCTTCTGATTAGGCAGTCTAATACCTTGCTATTCTGAATGAAGTTTAGAGCTTGTCAATGAGAGTGATGATTTAAGTTGTTGGTTTTGATGGCCTCACTTATAGAAGGGACTGGTGTGAGAAAACAGAATAATGTAAACTGTGGGAGAGAACTTTACAATGGTCACTCTTAGGTAGGTAATCTTGTCCCTGAAGTGTAGTGCAAGGACAAACGCAGTTGGGGCAGGAAGACTTGTAAGACTGAAAAGATATGCTCTAATGAGGCTACTTAATTCTGCCACCACTAATCTCAGTCAGAAACATAGGTCCCAAACGGTGCGACAAGGTGGACGAGCCTTTTCAGTCTAAGCTGCTCAGTTGTGGACTAAGCTTCTGCCTCCTTTGAGAGCACATACAGGCTTGCTGAAATTCAGAAAAGCATTGAAAACCTGGTTGTTTCCAAAGTCAAAAGATGCCTGTATAAGTATATAAATCCAGTTTTTTCTCCCTTTCTATACAACTCTCACCTTAGCGCCAGGATATTAGTCTGGTCACAGTGCACTCTATAAAATGCCATAAATAAATAAGCCCTGTGCCTTAAGTTCTTCTGTTACCCTGGAAGGTACAGAAAGCCTTCACCGTTTTAGTTGCCTGGATTCTGAGAGCAGCAAAGTCGTCTTTACCTCGTGGATCTTGGCATTGTTTGCTTTCAGCTGGAATCTGTTGCTTTCAAGTAACTCTGCCCCTTATTCTGACCTGCGTAGTAATGTTGAATAGATCAGCCAGTCTTCCTACCTCAATTTGACTTCACAAGTAATGTGCACATTTCACACTTACTCTGTGATTTGTTTCCCCGCACAACGTTTTCCTGGTGATACCTACAGACTTTTTTTTTTAAAGGAAAAGATCCCTTGATTCTGAATCTTGCAACATGTCAGACTCTGAAAGGTGCGGTCAAATTAATTTGTGGTAATACCACCAGCTGTGATGCTTTAATTATCATAGAGTGATATTTCTGAAACAAAAGCTGTGTTTTTCAACCAGTCGTTGAATGACTGTAGGTATCACTGGAGCGTTCTGTGGGAAACGCTGTGTTCAGTCTCTGCCAAACTCTTGTTTCTAGTATAATTGGACCAAGGGGGTGTTGGGAACCAATTGTGTGTTGGGAAGGTGTTAGAGCAGTCATCCTTGGAGTGGTCTTCCCCCAAACCTTTTGCCTTTACCCCTCCTGTTTTCTGAGTTTCATTTTGTTGGTATTAGTCCTCTGTGTACTTCACCACTGTATCCTTGTCTTAATTGCGCCATCTGATCCTTTAAGTGTTCATTTGTTACAGTAATTCCCAAAGTGGAAAGACCGTACAGACAGCGCTGTGAATAAATAAGGCATTACGTACCAGTTTGCCAAATATCCAACTAGTGGCCAATTTGTGTCTCACAAAGTTGTATGCCATCAGTTGTCCTGGACATGAGGAGAATCAACTATGTTTCGTAGTATTGCGTCCCTGGCAATCTACCTGCTGCCTGTCCAATTAGAAACATTAACAGGTATTTGAATTCTTTCAGAACTGTTTTGATAGAATCGTGCAAAGATATTAACATCTTCTCTCGTTGTGAATACTTGTTTTACAGTATCAGTCTCTGCACGCACGTACAGTAGTTCGCCTCACTGGTAATTCTTGAATGACAGTGTACTGGTTGCAAATTTATTAGCTCAGTAATTTTACTGAGAATGAACTTGAAAAGCAGAAACCTAAGGGTAACATTTTCTAATGTAACAAGAAGTGGGTTTGCACTCTTTTACATGCATAAAGTACATATCCATTTGAAGTAACAAGTATGCTATGTTCCTAGAACAAGCCTCAGTATATCAGAGAGCTAGTATAGCAAAAGTGGAGTAATACAGACCTGTATCCTGGGAAAATATTTTGGCACTCAGTCACGCCAAATGTATGGTAAAGAGTAAGACTCAGAGGTCCTGAACGCAATTGTTTGCCTGTGTAGAGTGTTTTACTGGCTTACTACAGCTGAGGAGAACTTTACTTGAGATAACCTTTTGAATACCGTCCTGCATGTGTATGCCACTTTCTGCTGTTTATGACTGTGAGAGAGTCAAGTTATTACTTTTTCATACATCTGGTGTGACTACTGCTCACTCATTTCTGAACAGATGTGATATGATATCATGGAGCATTTTCCTCATGAACCCTGTCGTGTAGTATGGTAATGAAATTCTACACTATAGTTGTGGAAATAAGCAAAAGTTGGAAGTTTCTGTGTGAAACCTCAATTTCTGAAGACTATGCAAAGTTTATAACTTTAAATAAATTAACGAGTGGAAAAAAGGATTGCAGAAATCTCACGAGTAAAGCATTAGTGGAATTCGCCGACTTATACAAATAAACTGGACGTGTTATTGACTCTTTTGTATTGAACACAAAATATCTGCATACTATTGTTCTGATTGGACATCACTCTCCGAACATACCTCCAAAAAATGTTAGGTATATTCATGTAGCGTACTCAACCATATTTGCATATTCCTCATGCTTTGAAACACGGTTTCATACAAATTTAGAATTATGAAGACATCTAAATTATCATAAAATGCCTCATTGAAAAATATTAGGATCTGCCACTAGGTGGAACAAAGCGGTACAAAAGGGGGTGGTAATGGACGGAGCATCAGAACCAATCAAACACTCACACCCAGTCAACAGATCTGGGTTTGATCCATCACCATTCTTTAGCCCACTCTGCCACCCCAGTTCAGACATGGCCATATGCAAATCAGTCTGACCCTGTGCCTCATGGGAACAGTCCAGCCCGAACTGCCAAGCCATGCCTTCCCTGGACCGGAAACAAGCTTCCTAGGACCGGTTCTGGCATTTCAGCCGTCTTCAGCCAGGCTTGCTTCCGGTCCAGGGAAGGCATGGCTTGGCAGTTCGGGCTGGACTGTTCCCATGAGGCACAGGGTCAGACTGATTTGCATATGGCCATGTCTGAACTGGGGTGGCAGAGTGGGCTAAAGAACGGTGATGGATCAAACCCAGATCTGTTGACTGGGTGTGAGTGTTTGATTTGTTCTGATGCTCCGTCTATCACCACCCCCTTTTGTACCGCTTTGTTCGCCATAAGTTGGCAGGGTATGCTCAGACATTGAGTCCCTTGCTCACTTTGCTACTGGATTCAAGCAAGCCTGGCTGAAGACGGCTGAAATGCCAGAAACCGGTCCTAGGAAGCTTGTTTCCGGTCCAGGGAAGGCATGGCTTGGCAGTTCGGGCTGGACTGTTCCCTTGAGGCACAGGGTCAGACTGATTTGCATATGGCCATGTCTGAACTGAGGTGGCAGAGTGGGCTAAAGAACGGTGATGGATCAAACCCAGATCTGTTGACTGGGTGTGAGTGTTTGATTTGTTCTGATGCTCCGTCCATCACCACCCCCTTTTGTACCGCTTTGTTCGCCATAAGTTGGCAGGGTATGCTCAGACGTTGAGTCCCTTGCTCACTTTGCTACTGGATTCAAGCAAGCCTGGCTGAAGACGGCTGAAATGCCAGAAACCGGTCCTAGGAAGCTTGTTTCCGGTCCAGGGAAGGCATGGCTTGGCAGTTCGGGCTGGACTGTTCCCATGAGGCACAGGGTCAGACTGATTTGCATATGGCCATGTCTGAACTGGGGTGGCAGAGTGGGCTAAAGAACGGTGATGGATCAAACCCAGATCTGTTGACTGGGTGTGAGTGTTTGATTTGTTCTGATGCTCCGTCCATCACCACCCCCTTTTGTACCGCTTTGTTCGCCATAAGTTGGCAGGGTATGCTCAGACGTTGAGTCCCTTGCTCACTTTGCTACTGGATTCAAGCAAGCCTGGCTGAAGACGGCTGAAATGCCAGAAACCGGTCCTAGGAAGCTTGTTTCTGGTCCAGGGAAGGCATGGCTTGGCAGTTCGGGCTGGACTGTTCCCATGAGGCACAGGGTCAGACTGATTTGCATATGGCCATGTCTGAACTGGGGTGGCAGAGTGGGCTAAAGAACGGTGATGGATCAAACCCAGATCTGTTGACTGGGTATGAGTGTTTGATTTGTTCTGATGCTCCGTCCATCACCACCCCCTTTTGTACCACTAGGTGGAACAGGCCACACATTATCATGCAGCTAGGGATATGAGATTCGGCCTATTGCCCCCAGACAGCAGGAGGACCTCATTGACTTTGGCTGTCCCCATGCAAATGCAACCCTTTCCCTTCGGCAGCCAGATGATCCAATGATAACCTGCCAAATGTCACCAATTGACCTGTGGTAGATAGGCACAACAACAATCTTGCTTAACTTAGTGGCAGTATGTAAAGTATTTATCCAGTACACGAACAGTAATAAAGGGAAAATACAGTATAAGAAAAATCCCAAACTAATTTAGAAAAATTGAGCACATTCTGATTTAATACAATGAGACCAAAATGTCAAAAATCCAATCAGTAGAACCAGAGTGATGCAATTTCAAAGTTTTAGGTAAGAAAAGCGCCCAATATTCCACCGCCCCATAGGCGGTCATCTGGTTGTGCTAGCCCAGGGGGGAAGTCACAAGTACAGGCTGACTGCGATGGTGCACAGGCCGGATAAAAGGACTAGGCTAGTTCTGCTGAAAATGTTACCTTCTCAAAGTCCTGCACAAAGAGTCCATTTGCGGTGGTGGAGGCCGCAAGGAGCAGGGAGATCGCTGTGGATAGTTGGCACTTTAGCGCGAAGGGTAGGCCTCGTGTCACAGTCTGCGATGTAGCTTGAAGATCGGACATTGTGGACGGTAGTTGCTGGAGCTTCGCGTTGGCGGTCACTACAGGCTGTCGTTGCTGTAGCGTGATGTGCAGATCTCGCATTGCTGGTCGTCACTGGTGGTTGCTGTAGCGTGAAGAGTTTGGCTCACTGGAATGTGGATAAATTCCAACTGACATGCAGGAATTACCATCTCACCCTTTTTTGCACAAATGACTGCAAATGCCCCTTTGATAAGATGAAATGTATGCTCGTTAAGGGGTGCAAAATCTTAAAGGGTATGGTTTTCAATGTTGAACTAGTGTTTACACATTGTTTCGTCAGAGCCTGCTTGACTTCACACCGGGATCAGCACATTTATCCATTCAAAGATCGTGCATGTGACCAGGAAATCTAGCAAATAGCTGGATTCTCTGCAGTTTAAAATTAGTGTTGCAGTCATGAAAATGCTGTGCCCATGGGAGTTATCATTGGTCTTTTGATAAACACCTATAAAGTTGGATTTTGTCTTGTATTTTGAAACATTTACATCGTGTTTTCACATCTCAAGTAGCACTTCTGAACATACACATTCTTCCTGTGCAGTAATTGTGGGATATTGTCCCAAATGGCCTATATTTGTTTTTTTCTGTATAAAATATTTTATTAGTTGTACAAAGGCTTTGGTACTCAATTTCGACATTATCAAGTACCAGACAAGCAGGCAGAGAACCAATCCTAAGTGGCCTGAACCATTCAACGTTAAAATAGGTACTAAACACAGCATCATTTCACTCCGGCATTGGTGAGGTAATCAGGCTATGAAGTAGTTCCACCAGCCACAGTCTCAATTACAGGCAATAGTATAGGAGATGTCTGCTTACTGAAGCGGACCAAGAGTGTCCGGAACATATGAAGGCTTTATGTAACATCCTCAGCTCCTTAGTTGTCTTACCAGTTATCACAAAAAGGCTGCGCTGTCATTAGATGATTGTGAGTTAGTCGCCATGGCCCGGGCTGTAGAGATACTGGCTCCAGATGGTTTCGAAGATATGTAGCTGATTGTTAAGTTTATATATCAAACGATCGTGGGATGTCATCACTGCCATAGCCTTGCACCATTCTGCTGGGGTCCGGGGCACTGGCGATTTCCATTGGCAGTGTGTGCATAGTTTTGTCATAGCCTGTGCCGCGGCCAGCCAAAATTGTTTGACTGTCCATAGCTGGGCCTGGTTGGATATGGTGAAGTAAAGCCAGCTCAACAGAGGGGTGGAGGTCGAGATCGCTGAACCAAAGCAGTGAGGTCCAGACTAATAAGCCTGAATGAGGTCATAGGACCATAGGATGGGAATGATGTTGCCCCCAGGTTTGTGACATCACCAGCAGACGTCAGAAGCTGCCAGACCAGCAACGTACAGCTTGCATGGGGTTCAGTGCCAGCTGTGAATGATTTTAAAGTAACTGATTTTGAATCTTGATTCACAAAGGTACTTGCCTTGCCTGGCAATGAGAGCGGTCCAAATTTAGTCCATCGGGGCTTTGGGCAGATATGGACACCAGCAGACTAGCAGGGCTTGTGAGGTTGGTTTTGAAAGCAGGAGTTTATCAACAGACCATAAAGTCCTGGGATGAACTTTCTGTACATTCCCCATTTCTGCAAATATATGTGCAGCGTTGAATCTTGTATCTATCTCATCTTGCTTTCAACAGATAGCTGCCACAAACAACTCTGCAGTTAGTAATATTGCACAAGGGTTCTTTCCTGCAGTTGAAAGTGTTCTTGTAGTTCATGGAAAGGCTTAATTTGCCCTGCTGTCAGGACCTGGGACAGCAAAAGTATACCTCTGTGCTTCCACGTGGCCCAGATGAAGAGATTGCCTGCTATTAGCAGCCCAGGGCTATCCCTACTTGGTCCCTGGAGATGAAGGCAGTCATCTAAGTGGAGGAAGAATTGCACCTTCTTCCATATTTGAAAAACAGCTGATAGCACAGGATTGTCTGTGGCTTCTTGAGGGAAGTATCCAAGGTAGAGCATTTGTTAGACCGTCACGAAGTGTTGGAAGGCTGTTCCAGGGGTCATCCAGTATGGTGTTTTGAGGTCTGAAACAAAGCAGTAGACTGTTTGTGAGAGATTTTGTGCATAGTAGTTCATGATAATGACTGGGAGTCTCAGGCCACCAGATGTGGTGTCCGCATAGTGTGATGCATGGCCAGGCGAGGTTTGTCAATCTGCCTGCTATAAGACTTGATCAGACCATTTATGCGGTGTAGTAAGGTTTGCGGGACTGAAATCATTAACATACCAAGCACATAGTTATAGCATGGAGCCACCACTATTTTGATTGTTTGAGCACTGATTCTGAGAGACAAGTACAGAGTGCTCCATTTCATAAAGTCCTGCTGCATTTGTCCAAGTAACGGTAAAAGGATGGAATGGACCATTGTATGAACTGAGGAGCAGATCCTACTGCAAAGGTACTTAATTTGAACAGGTTTCTAGGCCAGGGGCCAGGTCGATAAGGAGGACGCCTTTGTTTTGGTGATCATCAGGAGGGCCTCACTTTGGTTCCAGTTGACTTAGTAACCGGAAAACATTGAGAATTCTTCCAAGACTGTCATCAAGGCTTGCACTGAATGTTCGGCAGAAGAGAACGTAAGTAGGATGTCATTGGGTATAGCATGAGTTTCAGATGACCAGCAACTGTAGGGATGCCTCCTGTCTTTTCAGAGATGTGGATCGCAGCAGCCAGCAGCTACAGTCCTAACAGGAAGAGCAAGGGGGTACAGTCAGCATACCTGGCACGTTCTGCGGTTCATGGAGCTGGTGCGTGAATGAACACCTTTGGTGACCAAGCTGGCAGTCATGGAGGTATAGTGTCAAGAAGTCATTGCAGTGAAGTTGTGTCTAATCCCATGCTGCCCATGGTATGGAATAAGTAGCTGCACTCCACCCGGTTAAACGGAAAGGGACACTTTCTCATCTACCATGGATCTGGGAAGCCATGATAGATAAGCAGTGTGCAGAGATGGTTCCAAGATGGATGTCCAAGGATGAAAGCCCACCTGTATTTTGTGTACTAAGTAGGGTATTACTACTTTCAGCCAGTTGGCCAACACTTTAGAGAAGATTTTAACATCACTGCTGATCAGTGATATTGGTCAGTAACTGGTGCAGTGCAGAGGGTTATTTCTGGGTTTCAGTAGCACTGTTATGTAGGGGTGAAAGAATTCTAGCTTCAGTCCACCGTCCCCCTGTGTCTCCCTGAACATTATGCCCAACAGGAGGATCAGGTGTTCCACTGTTGTTCCTCAAAACTCGATTGGGAAGCTATCCTCCCCCAATGTCTTTACGAGGCATGCTTTTGATAGCATCTGCAATTTCAGCATTCGTAATGTTAACATCAAACTGTTCACGCATGGCCGTAGTAAGAACATGCTAGGGCAAGCGGTTCATAAACTGATCCTCTGTAACAATGATAGATTGAGCTTCTGAGGTGTATAGATGGGTATAGTATGACTTAGACTCCTCGCTTATGTCCCTAGGATGAGTGATTATGGCTCCAGATCAGTCATACAGCACCAGGGTGGTCATCTGAGAGTGTTGCTGTGTATATTGCTAAGAAAGGAGCCATGTTGCTTTGTAGCCATGTTCACATTTCAATTGTGGAAGCCAATTTAAATCCTTTTCCACAGATTCGGAATGGAGAACATTGAGATCATATTTTCTTCGACTTAGTTTCTGTAAGTGGATGGGTGTCGAGGATCATTTGTACTTGAACTTCCCTCTCCATTTGCCTATGCATGGCAGCAGTTATGCTTCTGGTATCAGCTTTTTCTTTCATCGTGACACCACTGATATAAGCTTTACCTTATGCCCAAAAGGTTTTCTGCAAGGCTACTGAGTGTTTATTCAGGGTGATTTATTCTTTGAGGAGCACCTGCCGTTCCCTTTTTTAGTCTGGTTGCTAATAGTATTGAGTATTCATTCTCCTGGATTGGGTGGTTTTAGGATGAATTTGTAAGTCCAGCCGAGGAGCGGTCCAAGATTGAGTCGATGGTTGTGCCCCAAGAAACATTAATGAGGCCTGAGCGCCCACCAGTGTTACATGTAGGAGGACCAATAAGGAGCTAGATTGGAAACATAAATCGAGCTCCTTGTAAGAAGAACGTTGTCGATGCTTGGTATAGCAAGAACGTAGCAACCATGTGGATCTGCCATGAGTGGGTGACTCTGGCCGGCAAGTTTTTGTGGATCAGGATTGCCATTCCAGATTTTTTGTAAGACGCTGGGTAATTGGCTGCGATGCCTGGTTACAGAGTAGTCCTGGATCCTAAAAGTATTTCTCCCACCCAATCCCTTTGCTGCTTGGCAAAGTCCTCTGGGGACCGATGTGTCTCCTGAATGAGTACAATATCTGGTGGTTTAAACGTTAGGTAGTACAGTACCTTCTTTCAACGGAAATGACTTGTCATGCCATTGACGTTTAAGGACCATATCATCAGGGGTCTGGTCTGCAACATCTCCATCAATAATTCATCAAAGCAAAGAGAGGTGGAAACATTCCATGGTTGGTACTGCAGCCTGTATTGATGAACTGTACAAGTACTTTAAAGCAGCAGAGAACTCTCACAGAGAAGAGTTCTGGCCTTCCTACAGCGCATTCAATAGGTTCCTCTTGGTGCAATGTAATAATGGTACAGTGTTGAGGGTGGTGTTTATCATCACAATTATGGTTTCAAAGGTGAGCAAGATTTGTCTCTTTCCCGCGGTTGCTCTTCCTTCACTGTAGTTAATATAGAGTCTATATAGTCTTCAGCCTCCTTGGGGGTGTGGAGGGGGGGGTCATTGAATTCTCTAGTGCCTCCATTGAACGTCAGGCCTAGCCCACCCAGTGGTGCTACCACTGGGTGGACCAGGCCATATAGGATTCCTCTTTGTTTGTGCGCTGGTCAAAGTACAAATAAATCATTCCGTAGGATATTCTTGGTCTGGGAAAAATCAGCAAAGAAGGCCGCCTGAGCGTTTTATTGGTATACCAGCCTTGACACTTTGCTGCCGGTAAATTTAGATTGATGTGGGTATAGTGCAGAAGGTAGACTATAATTGGCCTGGATTGTGAGGACTGGGTGTTCGTTCCGCGGTGTAGTCTGTGTGCATGCTATATATCCAATTGGCATCTGAAGGTGAGGCTTAGCAGTTGAGGATGAAAGGATTTCAGAAATTGGATAATGTTGTCCCCTCCTTTGTTCCAGCGGGTTACCAACCTCAGGTACACACTTACTATACATTCTCTAGGGCCCATAAACACACTCATTCATGTAGGCTAGTAAATACCGCTGGGGTCAATTTATTGTGCTAATACCTGTAAGATGAATTTTTATCTGATTATATCTTACCAAACCTCTTGAT